>NC_060178.1:31016386-31167171 GCF_021184085.1 Oncorhynchus gorbuscha | reverse complement strand
CAAACAGAGAAAACATAATCCTCAATCCTTTACAGGAAATGTCCAAACAGGGAAAACATAAATCCTCTTTAGTTGTTGAGGGGAATTGCAGGATATGCGGCAACAGACTGCAGGTCCCTTCGGGTAGGCGCGGGCCGTAGCGGACAGAGACACCTGCTCACACGCAGCATCTGATGAAAAGGCAAAACACGACAGGACGGAACAGGGACACAGCAAACAGCAAACAAGAATCCGACAAGGACAGAGGCAGAAACCGAGAGAGAAATAGAGACCTAATCAGAGGGCAAAATAGGGGACAGGTGTGAGAGAGTAAACGAGGTCGTTAGGAGAATGAGGAACAGCTGGGAGCAGGAACGGAAAGATAGAGAGAGAGAGAGGGATAGAGAGAGGGAAAGAAACCTAATAAGACCAGCAGGGGGAAACAAAGAGAAGAGAAAGCACAGGGACAAGACATGACAATATATGACAATACATGACAGTACCCCCCCAATCACCGAGCGCCTCCTGGCGCACTCGAGGAGGAAACCTGGCGGCAACGGAGGAAATCATCGATCAGCGAACGGTCCAGCACGTCCCGAGATGGAACCCAACTCCTCTCCTCAGGACCGTACCCCTCCCAATCCACTAAGTACTGGTGACCACGTCCCCGAGAACGCATGTCCATAATCTTCCGGACCCTGTAGATAGGTGCGCCCTCGACAAGGACGGGGGGGGGGGGAGACGAACGGGGGGCGCGAAGAAAAGGCTTGACACAGGAGACATGGAAGACTGGGTGGACGCGACGAAGATGTCGTGGAAGAAGAAGTCACACTGCGACAGGATTAACGACCTGAGAAATACGGAACGGACCAATGAACCGCGGGGTCAATTTGCGAGAAGCTGTCGTAAGGGGAAGGTTACGAGTGGAGAGCCATACTCTCTGACCGTGACAATACCTAGGACTCTTAGTCCTACGCTTATTAGCGGCTCTCACAGTCTGCGCCCTATAACGGCAAAGTGCAGACCTGACCCTCTTCCAGGTGCGCTCACAACGTTGGACAAAAGCCTGAGCGGAGGGAACGCTGGACTCGGCGAGCTGGGACGAGAACAGAGGGGGCTGGTACCCAAGGCTACTCTGAAAAGGAGATAGCCCGGTCGCAGACGAAGGAAGCGAGTTGTGAGCGTACTCTGCCCAGGGGAGCTGTTCTGCCCAAGACGCAGGGTTTCGAAAGGAAAGACTGCGTAAGATGCGACCAATAGTCTGATTGGCCCGTTCTGCTTGACCGTTAGACTGGGGATGAAAACCGGAAGAGAGACTGACGGAAGCCCCAATCAAACGACAAAACTCCCTCCAAAACTGAGACGTGAATTGCGGACCCCTGTCCGAAACGGCGTCTGACGGAAGGCCATGAATTCTGAACACATTCTCAATGATGATTTGTGCCGTCTCTTTAGCGGAAGGAAGCTTAGCGAGGGGAATAAAATGAGCCACCTTAGAGAACCTATCGACAACCGTTAGAATAACAGTCTTCCCCGCTGACGAAGGCAGACCGGTAATAAAGTCTAAGGCGATGTGAGACCATGGTCGAGAGGGAATGGAAAGCGGTCTGAGACGACCGGCAGGAGGAGAGTTACCTGACTTAGTCTGCGTGCAGTCCGAACAAGCAGCCACGAAACGGCGCGTGTCACGCTCCTGAGTAGGCCACCAAAAACGCTGGCGAATAGAAGCAAGCATACCCCGAACGCCGGGGTGGCCAGCTAACTTGGCAGAGTGAGCCCACTGAAGAACGGCCAGACGAGTAGAAACGGGAACGAAAAGAAGGTTCCTAGGACAAGCACGCGGCGACGGAGTGTGAGTGAGTGCTTGCTTTACCTGTCTCTCAATTCCCCAGACAGTCAACCCGACAACACGCCCCTCAGGGAGAATCCCCTCGGGGTCGGTAGAGGCTACAGAAGAACTGAAGAGACGGGATAAAGCATCAGGCTTGGTGTTCTTAGTGCCCGGACGATAAGAAATAACGAACTCGAAACGAGCGAAAAACAACGCCCAACGAGCCTGACGCGCATTGAGTCGTTTGGCAGAACGGATGTACTCAAGGTTCTTATGGTCAGTCCAAACGACAAAAGGAACGGTCGCCCCCTCCAACCACTGTCGCCATTCGCCTAGGGCTAAGCGGATGGCGAGCAGTTCGCGGTTTCCCACATCATAGTTACGTTCCGACGGCGACAGGCGATGAGAAAAATACGCGCAAGGGTGGACCTTATCGTCAGAATGGGAGAGCTGGGACAGAATGGCTCCCACGCCCACCTCTGACGCGTCAACCTCGACAATGAATTGTTTAGTGACGTCAGGAGTAACAAGGATAGGAGCGGATGTAAAACGCTTCTTGAGAAGATCAAAAGCTCCCTGGGCGGAAACGGACCACTTAAAGCACGTCTTGACAGAAGTAAGGGCTGTGAGAGGGGCTGCCACTTGACCGAAATTACGAATGAAACGCCGATAGAAATTCGCGAAACCGAGAAAGCGCTGCAGCTCGACACGTGACTTAGGGGACGGGCCAATCGCTGACAGCATGGACCTTAGCGGGATCCATCTGAATGCCTTCAGCGGAAATAACAGAACCGAGAAATGTGACGGAGGAGACATGAAAAGCGCACTTCTCAGCCTTCACATAAAGACAATTCTCTAAAAGGCACTGGAGAACACGTCGAACGTGCTGAACATGAATCTGGAGTGACGGTGAAAAAATCAGGATATCGTCAAGGTAAACGAAAACAAAGATGTTCAGCATGTCTCTCAGTACATCATTCACTAATGCCTGAAAGACAGCTGGAGCATTAGCGAGACCGAACGGCAGAACCCGGTATTCAAAATGCCCTAACGGAGTGTTAAACGCCGTTTTCCACTCGTCCCCCTCCCTGATGCGCACGAGATGGTAAGCGTTACGAAGGTCCAACTTAGTAAAGAACCTGGCTCCCTGCAGAATCTCGAAGGCTGACGACATAAGGGGAAGCGGATAACGATTCTTAACCGTTATGTCATTCAGCCCTCGATAATCCACGCAGGGGCGCAGGGTACCGTCCTTTTTCTTAACAAAAAAAAACCCCGCTCCGGCGGGAGAGGAAGAAGGGACTATGGTACCGGCGTCGAGAGCAACAGACAGATAATCTTCGAGAGCCTTACGTTCGGGAGCCGACAGAGAGTATAGTCTACCCCGGGGGGGAGTGGTCCCCGGAAGGAGATCAATACTACAATCATACGACCGGTGAGGAGGAAGGGAGGTGGCCCTGGACCGACTGAAGACCGTGCGCAGATCATGATATTCCTCCGGCACCCCTGTCAAATCACCAGGCTCCTCCTGTGAAGAGGGGGCAGAAGAAACAGGAGGGATAGCAGACATTAAACATTTCACATGACAAGAAACGTTCCAGGATAGGATAGAATTACTAGACCAATTAATAGAAGGATTATGACACACTAGCCAGGGATGACCCAAAACAACAGGTGTAAAAGGTGAACGAAAAATCAAAAAAGAAATGGTTTCACTATGATTACGAGAAACAGTGAGGGTTAAAGGTAGCGTTTCACATAATATACTGGGGAGAGGACTACCATCCAAGGCGAACATGGCCGTGGGCTCCCCTAACTGTCTGAGAGGAATGTCATGTTCCCGAGCCCAGGCTTCGTCCATAAAACAGCCCTCAGCCCCAGAGTCTATCAAGGCACTGCAGGAAGCTGCCGAACCGGTCCAGCGTAGATGGACCGACAAGGTAGTACAGGATCTTGACGGAGAGACCTGAGTAGTAGCGCTCACCAGTAGCCCTCCGCTTACTGATGAGCTCTGGCTTTTACTGGACATGAAATGACAAAATGTCCAGCGGAACCGCAATAGAGACAGAGGCGGTTGGTGATTCTCCGTTCCCTCTCCTTAGTCGAGATGCGAATACCCCCCAGCTGCATGGGCTCAACACCTGAGCCAGTGGGGGAGATGGTAGTGATGCGGAGAGGGGGGACACTGTTAACGCGAGCTCTCTTCCACGAGCTCGGTGACGAAGATCTACCCGTCGTTCTATGCGGATGCCGAGTTCAATCAAAGAATCCACGCTGGAAGGAACCTCCCGGGAGAGAATCTCATCCTTAACCTCAGCGTGGAGACCCTCCAGAAAATGAGCGAGCAACGCCGGCTCGTTCCAGTCACTGGAGGCAGCAAGAGTGCGAAACTCTATAGAGTAATCCGTTATGGATCGATCACCTTGACATAGGGAAGCCAGGGCCCTGGAAGCCTCTTTCCCAAAAACTGAACGATCAAAAACCCGTATCATCTCCTCTTTAAAGTTCTGATACTCGTTAGTACACTCAGCCCTTGCCTCCCAGATTGCCGTGCCCCACTCACGAGCCCGTCCAGTAAGGAGAGATATAACGTAGGCGATACGAGCTCTACCCCTTGAGTATGTGTTGGGCTGGAGAGAGAACACAATATCACACTGGGTGAGAAACGAGCGGCATTCAGTGGGCTGCCCAGAGTAACACGGTGGGTTATTAATTCTGGGCTCCGGAGACTCGGAAGCCCAGGAAGTAGCTGGTGGATCGAGACGGAGATTGTGAAACTGTTTTGAGAGGTCGGAGACCTGAGCGGCCAGGGTCTCAACGGCATGCCGAGCAGCAGACAATTCCTGCTCGTGTCTGCCGAGCATCGCTCCCTGGATCTCGACGGCTGAGTAGCGAGGATCCGTAGTCGCTGGGTCCATTCTTGGTCGGATTCTTCTGTTATGCAGGTGAGTGAGGACCCAAAAGCGACTTAACAGAAACTGAGTTTATTAAAGTCCAAACAGAGAAAACATAATCCTCAAGCCTTTACAGGAAATGTCCAAACAGGGAAAACATAAATCCTCTTTAGTTGTTGAGGGGAATTGCAGGATAAGCGGCAACAGACTGCAGGTCCCTTCGGGTAGGCGCGGGCCGTAGCGGACAGAGACACCTGCTCACACGCAGCATCTGATGAAAAGGCAAAACACGACAGGACGGAACAGGGACACAGCAAACAGCAAACAAGAATCCGACAAGGACAGAGGCAGAAACCGAGAGAGAAATAGAGACCTAATCAGAGGGCAAAATAGGGGACAGGTGTGAGAGAGTAAACGAGGTCGTTAGGAGAATGAGGAACAGCTGGGAGCAGGAACGGAACGATAGAGAGAGAGAGGGATAGAGAGAGGGAAAGAAACCTAATAAGACCAGCAGGGGGAAACGAAGAGAGGAGAAAGCACAGGGACAAGACATGACAATATATGACAATACATGACAGGCGGTGCTTGGGCAAGTTGTTGCAGGGGGTGCAGAGCTGTTGGCTGGGGTAGGGGTAGCCAGGTGGAAAGCATGGCCAGCCATAGAAAAATGCTTATTGAAATGATCGATAATCGGCAGCTGGGAGGAGGTGCTCTTTTTCTCCATGGACTTTACAGTGTCCCAAAACTTTTGGAATTAGTGCTACAGGATGCACATTTCTGTTTGAACAAGCTAGCCTTAGCTTTCCTAACTGACTGTGTATATTGGTTCCTGACTTCCCTGAAAAGTTGCATATCACAGGGGCTATTCGATGCTAATGCAGAATGCCACGGGATGTTTTTGAGCTGGTCAAGTGCAGTCAAGTCTGGGGGGAACCAAGGGCTTTATCTGTTCGTAGTTCTACATTTTTTGAATGGGGCATGCTTATTTAAGATGGTGAGGAATGCACTTTTAAAGAGCAACCAGGCATCGTCTACTGATGGGATGAGGTCAATATCCTTCCAGGATACCCGGGCCAGATCGATTAGAAAGGCCTTCTCGCTGAAGTGTTTTAGGGAGCATTTGACAGTGATGAGGTTTGACCGCGGGCCCATTACGGACGCAGGCAATGAGGCAGTGATCGCTGAGATCCTGGTTGAAGACCGTAGAGGTGTATTTAGAGGGAAAATTGGTCAAGATGATATCTAAGAGGGTGCCCATGGTTACGGATTTAGGGTTGTACCTGGTATGTTCCTTGATAATTTGTGTGAGATTGGGGGTATCTATCTTAGATTGTAGGATGGCCGGGGTATTAAGCATATCCCAGTTTAGGTTACCTAACAGCACGGACTCTGAACATCACAAGCCAGAACAGCTTCAATGTGCCGTCTCAGGCTCCAGAATCTCCCTTAAATGTTTCCATAAACCATGTCTGTCTGTCTGTCTGTCTGTCTGTCTGTCTGTCTGTCTGTCTGTCTGTCTGTCTGTCTGTCTGTCTGTCTGTCTCTCTCTCTCTCTCCTCTGTCTCTCTCTCTCTCTCTCTCTCTCTCTCTCTCCCTCTGTCTCTCTGTCTCTCTGTCCCTCTCTCTGTTTCTCTGTTTCTCTCTCTCTCTCTCTCTCTCTCTCTCTCTCTCTCTCTCTCTCTCTCTCTCTCTCTCTCTGTCTCTCTGTCTCTCTGTCCCTCTCTCTGTTTCTCTGTCTCTCTGTATCTCTCTCTGTTTCTCTGTCTCTCTGTATCTCTGTTTCTCTCTCTCTCTCTCTCTCTCTCTCTCTCTCTCTCTCTCTCTCTCTCTCTCTCTGTTTCTCTGTTTCTCTGTCTCTCTGTATCTCTGTCTCTCTCTCTCTCTCTCTCTCTCTCTCTCTCTCTCTCTCTGTCTCTCTGTCCTCTCTCTGTTTCTCTGTCTCTCTGTCCCTCTCTCTGTTTCTCTGTCTCTCTGTATCTCTGTTTCTCTCTCTTCTCTCTGTTTCTCTCTCTCTCTCTCTCTCTCTCTCTCTCTCTCTCTCTCTCTCTCTCTCTCTCTGTCTCTCTCTCTCTCTCTCTCTCTCTCTCTCTCTCTCTCTCTCTGTCTCTCTCTCTCTCTCTCTCTCTCTCTCTCTCTCTCTCTCTCTGTCTCTCTGTCCCTCTCTCTGTTTCTCTGTCTCTCTGTATCTCTGTTTCTCTCTCTCTCTCAGCATGATTGTGTCTAGATTAAGGATTAGGAGACTACAGCGGAAGATCTACTTCCCCCCAGGATGAGATGAACACTACTTTATGACAATTCTCCATCCCTTCTTCTCCTTTATTATGATCTCTCCATCCCCTCCCCAGTCCCTCAAACTCACACACTCTGTTTACACATCACAACCCCTTAAATGTGCAAAATCACCCCTCTCTCTCTCTCTCTCTCTCTCTCTCTCTCTCTCTCTCTCTCTCTCTCTCTCTCTCACTCGCTATCTCTCTTTCCGTCTCTGTGTGTGTGTGTGAATGTATGTGTGTGCTTGCAAGCATGCATGTGTGTGTCTGAGGGGTCTGATGCACATACAGTATTCCCCCTTTCCTGACTGATCCCACTGAACAGGTTTTCTGGGTTCAAAATTCCCCCATTTCTCTACCTCCCTTTCTGTCTCTCTCTCTCTCACACACTTCCTATCAGAGGGTCTTGGAGGCTAAAGCTGATGAGGTCATTGTGGAATGTCAGTTTCTGAATGAAATGCTCTTCAACGGATATTACTCTCTCCCTCTCTTTCGTGCCAACTCTCTCTCTCACTCTCTCTCTCACTCTCTCTGTGTACTTTCTAGGAGGACAGGATGGTGTTGTCTATAAATCATCTATCCCTTCAGGGGTGGGACTATGGAATTGTCCACTATTGTTTCATGGGTGGGGCTGAGTGTAGGGTGATAACTAGACATTTAGGGTACCTAGGCCCCAACATGCCTGTAACCCTCACCCCTCACCTACTATTACCCCTCACCTCTCACCGACTGTACCCCTCACCTCTCACCTACTATTACCTCTCACCTCTCACCTACTGTTGCCCCTCACCTCTCACCTACTGTTACCTCTCACCTCTCACCTACTGTTGCCCCTCACCTCTCACCTACTGTTACCTCTCACCTCTCACCTACTGTTGCCCCTCACCTCTCACCTACTGTTACCTCTCACCTCTCACCTACTGTACCCCTCACCTCGTACCTACTGTTGCCCCTCACCTCTCACCTACTGTTACCCCCCACCTCTCACCTACTGTTACCCCTCACCTCTCACCTACTGTACCCCTCACCTAACGTTACCCCTCACCTCTCACCTACTGTTACCCCTCACCTCTCACCTACTGTAACCCTCACCTCTCACCTACTGTTACCTCTGACCTACTGTTACCTCTCACCTCTCACCTACTGTTACCCCCCACCTCTCACCTACTGTTGCCCCTCACCTCTCACCTACTGTTGCCCCTCACCTCTCACCTACTGTTGCCCCTCACCTCTCACCTACTGTACCACTCACCCCTCTACTACTGTTGCCCCTCACCTCTCACCTACTGTACCACTCACCCCTCTACTACTGTTGCCCCTAACCTCTCACCTACTGTTACCACTCACCCCTCTACTACTGTTGCTCCTCACCTCTCACCTACTGTACCTCTCACCTCTCACCTACTGTTCCCTCTCACATCTCTCCTACTGTACCCCTCACCTCTCACCTACTGTTACCCCTCACCTCTCACCTACTGTTACCCCCCACCTCTCACCTACTGTACCCCTCACCTCTCACCTACTGTTGCCCCTCACCTCTCACCTACTGTTACCCCCCACCTCTCACCTACTGTACCCCTCACCTCTCACCTACTGTTGCCCCTCACCTCTCACCTACTGTTACCCCCACCTCTCACCTACTGTTGCCCCTCACCTCTCACCTACTGTACCCCACACCCCTCTACTACTGTTGCCCCTCACCTCTCACCTACTGTTACCCCCACCTCTCACCTACTGTTGCCCCTCACCTCTCACCTACTGTACCCCACACCCCTCTACTACTGTTGCCCCTCACCTCTCACCTACTGTACCCCTCACCCTCTACTACTGTTGCCCTTCACCTCTCACCTACTGTATCCCCTCACCTCTCACCTACTGTTACCCCTCACCTCTCACCTACTGTTACCCCTCACCCCTCTACTACTGTTACCCCTCACCACTCACCTACTGTTACACCTCACCCCTCTACTACTGTTGCCCCTCACCTCTCACCTACTGTTACCCCTCACCTCTCACCTACTGTTGCCCCTCACCCCTCTACTACTGTTGCCCCTCACCCCTCTACTACTGTTGCCCCTCACCCCTCACCTACTGTTACCCCTCACCCCTCTACTACTGTTGCCCCTCACCCCTCTACTACTGTTGCCCCTCACCCCTCTACTACTGTTGCCCCTCACCTCTCACCTACTGTTACCCCTCACCTCTCACCTACTGTTGCCCCTCACCCCTCTACTACTGTTGCCCCTCACCCCTCTACTACTGTTGCCCCTCACCTCTCACCTACTGTACCCCCACCTACTGTACCTCTCACCTCTCACCTACTGTTACCTCTGACCTACTGTTACCTCTCACCTCTCACCTACTGTTACCCCCCACCTCTCACCTACTGTTGCCCCTCACCTCTCACTTACTGTTGCCCCTCACCTCTCACCTACTGTTACCCCCCACCCCTCTACTACTGTTGCTCCTCACCTCTCACCTACTGTACCTCTCACCTCTCACCTACTGTTCCCTCTCACCTCTCACCTACTGTACCCCTCACCTCTCACCTACTGTTACCCCTCACCTCTCACCTACTGTTACCCCCACCTCTCACCTACTGTACCCTTCACCTCTCACCTACTGTTGCCCCTCACCTCTCACCTACTGTTACCCCCACCTCTCACCTACTGTACCCCTCACCTCTCACCTACTGTTGCCCCTCACCTCTCACCTACTGTTACCCCCCACCTCTCACCTACTGTTGCCCCTCACCTCTCACCTACTGTACCCCACACCCCTCTACTACTGTTGCCCCTCACCTCTCACCTACTGTTACCCCCCACCTCTCACCTACTGTTGCCCCTCACCTCTCACCTACTGTACCCCACACCCCTCTACTACTGTTGCCCCTCACCTCTCACCTACTGTACCCCTCACCCCTCTACTACTGTTGCCCCTCACCTCTCACCTACTGTATCCCCTCACCTCTCACCTACTGTTACCCCTCACCTCTCACCTACTGTTACCCCTCACCCCTCTACTACTGTTGCCCCTCACCTCTCACCTACTGTTACCCCTCACCTCTCACCTACTGTTGCCCTCACCCCTCTACTACTGTTGCCCCTCACCCCTCTACTACTGTTGCCCCTCACCCCTCACCTACTGTTACCCCTCACCCCTCTACTACTGTTGCCCCTCACCCCTCTACTACTGTTGCCCCTCACCCCTCTACTACTGTTGCCCCTCACCTCTCACCTACTGTTACCCCTCACCTCTCACCTACTGTTGCCCCTCACCCCTCTACTACTGTTGCCCCTCACCCCTCTACTACTGTTGCCCCTCACCTCTGACCTACTGTACCCCCACCTACTGTACCTCTCACCTCTCACCTACTGTTGCCCCTCACCTCTCACCTACTGTTACCTCTGACCTACTGTTACCTCTCACCTCTCACCTACTGTTACCCCCCACCTCTCACCTACTGTTGCCCCTCACCTCTCACTTACTGTTGCCCCTCACCTCTCACCTACTGTTGCCCCTCACCTCTCACCTACTGTACCCCACACCCCTCTACTACTGTTGCCCCTCACCTCTCACCTACTGTACCCCTCACCCCTCTACTACTGTTGCCCCTCACCTCTCACCTACTGTTACCCCTCACCTCTCACCTACTGTTACCCCTCACCCCTCTACTACTGTTACCCCTCACCTCTCACCTACTGTTACCCCTCACCCCTCTACTACTGTTGCCCCTCACCCCTCACCTACTGTTACCCCTCACCCCTCTACTACTGTTGCCCCTCACCCCTCTACTACTGTTGCCCCTCACCTCTCACCTACTGTACCCCCACCTACTGTACCTCTCACCTCTCACCTACTGTTACCTCTGACCTACTGTTACCTCTCACCTCTCACCTACTGTTACCCCCCACCTCTCACCTACTGTTGCCCCTCACCTCTCACTTACTGTTGCCCCTCACCTCTCACCTACTGTTACCCCCCACCCCTCTACTACTGTTGCTCCTCACCTCTCACCTACTGTACCTCTCACCTCTCACCTACTGTTCCCTCTCACCTCTCACCTACTGTACCCCTCACCTCTCACCTACTGTTACCCCTCACCTCTCACCTACTGTTACCCCCCACCTCTCACCTACTGTACCCCTCACCTCTCACCTACTGTTGCCCCTCACCTCTCACATACTGTTACCCCCACCTCTCACCTACTGTACCCCTCACCTCTCACCTACTGTTGCCCCTCACCTCTCACCTACTGTTACCCCCACCTCTCACCTACTGTTGCCCCTCACCTCTCACCTACTGTCACCCCTCTACTACTGTTGCCCCTCACCTCTCACCTACTGTTACCCCCACCTCTCACCTACTGTTGCCCCTCACCTCTCACCTACTGTACCCCACACCCCTCTACTACTGTTGCCCCTCACCTCTCACCTACTGTACCCCTCACCCCTCTACTACTGTTGCCCTCACCTCTCACCTACTGTATCCCCTCACCTCTCACCTACTGTTACCCCTCACCTCTCACCTACTGTTACCCCTCACCCCTCTACTACTGTTACCCCTCACCTCTCACCTACTGTTACCCCTCACCCCTCTACTACTGTTGCCCCTCACCTCTCACCTACTGTTACCCCTCACCTCTCACCTACTGTTGCCCCTCACCCCTCTACTACTGTTGCCCCTCACCCCTCTACTACTGTTGCCCCTCACCCCTCACCTACTGTTACCCCTCACCCCTCTACTACTGTTGCCCCTCACCCCTCTACTACTGTTGCCCCTCACCCCTCTACTACTGTTGCCCCTCACCTCTCACCTACTGTTACCCCTCACCTCTCACCTACTGTTGCCCCTCACCCCTCTACTACTGTTGCCCCTCACCCCTCTACTACTGTTGCCCCTCACCTCTGACCTACTGTACCCCCACCTACTGTACCTCTCACCTCTCACCTACTGTTGCCCCTCACCTCTCACCTACTGTTGCCCCTCACCCCTCTACTACTGTTGCCCCTCACCCCTCTACTACTGTTGCCCCTCACCTCTGACCTACTGTACCCCCACCTACTGTACCTCTCACCTCTCACCTACTGTTGCCCCTCACCTCTCACCTACTGTTACCTCTGACCTACTGTTACCTCTCACCTCTCACCTACTGTTACCCCCCACCTCTCACCTACTGTTGCCCCTCACCTCTCACTTACTGTTGCCCCTCACCTCTCACCTACTGTACCCCACACCCCTCTACTACTGTTGCCCCTCACCTCTCACCTACTGTACCCCTCACCCCTCTACTACTGTTGCCCCTCACCTCTCACCTACTGTTACCCCTCACCTCTCACCTACTGTTACCCCTCACCCTCTACTACTGTTACCCCTCACCTCTCACCTACTGTTACCCCTCACCCCTCTACTACTGTTGCCCCTCACCTCTCACCTACTGTTACCCCTCACCTCTCACCTACTGTTGCCCCTCACCCCTCTACTACTGTTGCCCCTCACCCCTCTACTACTGTTGCCCCTCACCCCTCACCTACTGTTACCCCTCACCCCTCTACTACTGTTGCCCCTCACCCCTCTACTACTGTTGCCCCTCACCCCTCTACTACTGTTGCCCCTCACCCCTCTACTACTGTTGCCCCTCACCTCTCACCTACTGTTACCCCTCACCTCTCACCTACTGTTGCCCCTCACCCCTCTACTACTGTTGCCCCTCACCCCTCTACTACTGTTGCCCCTCACCTCTCACCTACTGTACCCCTACCTACTGTACCTCTCACCTCTCACCTACTGTACCCCTCACCTCTCACCTACTGTACCCCTCACCTCTCACCTACTGTACCTCTCACCTCTCACCTACTGTACCTCTCACCTCTCACCTACTGTACCTCTCACCTCTCACCTACTGTACCCCCACCTACTGTACCTCTCACCTCTCACCTACTGTACCCCTCACCTCTCACCTACTGTACCCCTCACCTCTCACCTACTGTACCTCTCACCTCTCACCTACTGTACCCCTCACCTCTCACCTACTGTACCCTTCACCTCTCACCTACTGTTCCCTTCACCTCTGACCTACTGTTCCCTCTCACCTCTCACCTACTGTACCCCTCACCTCTCACCTACTGTACCCCTCACCTCTCACCTACTGTACCTCTCACCTCTCACCTACTGTACCCCTCACCTCTGACCTACTGTACCCCCACCTACTGTACCTCTCACCTCTCACCTACTGTTGCCCCTCACCTCTCACCTACTGTTACCTCTGACCTACTGTTACCTCTCACCTCTCACCTACTGTTACCCCCCACCTCTCACCTACTGTTGCCCCTCACCTCTCACTTACTGTTGCCCCTCACCTCTCACCTACTGTTGCCCCTCACCTCTCACCTACTGTACCCCACACCCCTCTACTACTGTTGCCCCTCACCTCTCACCTACTGTACCCCTCACCCCTCTACTACTGTTGCCCCTCACCTCTCACCTACTGTTACCCCTCACCTCTCACCTACTGTTACCCCTCACCCCTCTACTACTGTTACCCTCACCTCTCACCTACTGTTACCCCTCACCCCTCTACTACTGTTGCCCCTCACCTCTCACCTACTGTTACCCCTCACCTCTCACCTACTGTTGCCCCTCACCCTCTACTACTGTTGCCCCTCACCCCTCTACTACTGTTGCCCTCACCCCTCACCTACTGTTACCCCTCACCCCTCTACTACTGTTGCCCCTCACCCCTCTACTACTGTTGCCCCTCACCCTCTACTACTGTTGCCCCTCACCCCTCTACTACTGTTGCCCCTCACCTCTCACCTACTGTTACCCCTCACCTCTCACCTACTGTTGCCCCTCACCCTCTACTACTGTTGCCCCTCACCCTCTACTACTGTTGCCCCTCACCTCTCACCTACTGTACCCCTACCTACTGTACCTCTCACCTCTCACCTACTGTACCCCTCACCTCTCACCTACTGTACCCCTCACCTCTCACCTACTGTACCTCTCACCTCTCACCTACTGTACCTCTCACCTCTCACCTACTGTACCTCTCACCTCTCACCTACTGTACCCCCACCTACTGTACCTCTCACCTCTCACCTACTGTACCCCTCACCTCTCACCTACTGTACCCCTCACCTCTCACCTACTGTACCTCTCACCTCTCACCTACTGTACCCCTCACCTCTCACCTACTGTACCCTTCACCTCTCACCTACTGTTCCCTTCACCTCTGACCTACTGTTCCCTCTCACCTCTCACCTACTGTACCCCTCACCTCTCACCTACTGTACCCCTCACCTCTCACCTACTGTACCTCTCACCTCTCACCTACTGTACCCCTCACCTCTCACCTACTGTACCCCTCACCTCTCACCTACTGTACCCCTCACCTCTCACCTACTGTACCTCTCACCTCTGACCTACTATTCCCTCTCACCTCTCACCTACTGTACCCCTCACCTCTCACCTACTGTACCCCTCACCTCTCACCTACTGTACCCCTCACCTCTCACCTACTGTACCCCTCACCTCTCACCTACTGTACCCCTCACCCCCTCACCACTCTGAGGAAGAGATTACCACTCAAATAGTCTGCATGAAAACAAAATCATCCCTCCCTTTACCCCATCCGTCCCTCTCTCCATGTCCACCTCCCACCTCTCTCCCCCAGAGGTATGTGGTTTAGGGTTAGGGTTATGGCTCGTGTTCAGGTTGAGCCAGGGTGTGGACATGTAGCTAGGGTTAGGGTTAGTTTAGGGCTCGTTTAGGGCTGACCCTAGCCTTATGTTCAGGGGTAAAGAGAGGGAGATGACAAGGATGAACAGAAAGAAAGCTTTGAGAAATGCATAAGGTGTTGATGAACTCAACAAAATCCCCTCTGCTCAGTTCCCCACAGCAGAGTCCAACTGGATCCTACCATGCAGGCCTTGCAGTCCCACACTGAAAGACTAGATTCTGAGAAAAAGTGTGTGAAAAAGTGAGTGAACAGGAGAAAGAGAGGTCGGAGAGCAGCTTGTGCTTCCGATAAACCATCGCTCACCTTCTAACACACCTCACATACTTTATCCTTACCCAGAGCCAAAGAAAGACTGGTGCAGTGTGTGCGTGTGTACGTGTGTACTTGTGCGCGTGTCCACGTCCCATTGGGAGTATCTAAACTTTCCTAGAGTTCTAGAGCTTTGCTACATTAGAGGTTGTTTCTAAGCTGCTCCAATTTCTTTTCCATTACAATTTCAGAAATCAAAGCCACGAAAATAATTGAACTGAACTGAAGGACCAATATATAGCTACATGCACATTCCTACACACAAACACACACACACACACACACACACACACACACACACACACACACACACACACACACACACACACACACACACACACACACACACACACACACACACACACACACACACACACACACACACACACACACACACACACACACACACACACACACGTATAGCCAGCTGCAGAGATATGAAAACTGACATAATTAGGGAGGATGGGGGGGGGGGGCAGACGGGTGCCTGGTGGTATGTGATGGAAAGAGAGAAAGATTATTCATCAGAACTTCATGATAGTTTGTGATTCATCAGAGAGAAATATTAGCTGTTTTTAAGCTTAAATCACAGTGTATTATGTTCAAAACAACATTTTTGGGCAATACAAGAATTGAGTTAAAGAAATTGATCAATGATGGAGTACTGTGGATACCATTCTCCCTGTGAGCCTCCCAGGACTATGTTGCCCACTATGGGTTAAGAACATACATTGTTGTTGAATAATGTCTCAGCCTCCAGTGTTTATTCTGCAGTAGTTTATGTGTCTGGGGCTAGAGTCAGTCTGTTATATCTGGAGTATTTCTCCTGTCTCAGCCTCCAGTATTTATGCTGCAGTAGTTCATGTGTCTGGGGGCTAGAGTCAGTCTGTTATATCTGGAGTATTTCTCCTGTCTCAGCCTCCAGTATTTATGCTGCAGTAGTGTATGTGTCTGGGGGCTAGAGTCAGTCTGTTATATCTGGAGTATTTCTCCTGTCTTTTCTGGGGTCCTGTGTGAATTTAAGTATGCTCTCTCTAATTCTCTCTCTCTTTCTTTTTTTCTCTCTCTCTCGGAGGACCATGCCCCAGGACTACCTCGCTTGATGACTCCTTGCTGTCCCCAGTCCACCTGGCCGTGCTGCTGCTCCAGTTTCAACTGTTCTGCCTGCGGCTATGGAACCCTGACCTGTTCACCGGACGTGCTACCTGTCACAGACCTGCTGTTTTCAACTCTCTAAAGACAGCAGGAGCAGTAGAGATACTCTGAATGATCGGCTATGAAAAGCAAACATTTACTCCTGAGGTGCTGACCTGTTGCACCCTCAACAACCACTGTGATTATTATTATTTGACCCTGTTGGTCATTTATGAACATTTGAACATCTTAGCCATGTTCTATTATAATCTCCACCCGGCACAGCCAGAAGAGGACTGGCCACCCCTCATAGCCTGGTTCCTCTCTAGGTTTCTTCCTAGGTTCTGGCCTTTCTAGGGAGTTTTTCCTAGCCATCGTGCTTCTACACCTGCATTGCTTGCTGTTTGAGGTTTTAGGCTGGGTTTCTGTACAGCACTTTGAGATATCAGTTGATGTAAGAAGGGCTTTATAAATAAATAAAAATGTGGTAATATTGTAATTAAATCAAATCCATTTTTATTGGTCACATACACATGGTTAGTAGATGTTATTGCGAGTGTAGCGAAATGCTTGTGCTTCTAGTTCTGACAGTGCAGCAATATCTAACATGTAATCTAACAATTCCCCAATAACTACCTAATAAACACAAATCTAATAAGAGTATATATAAATGTAAATATATGGATGAGCAATGACAGAGCGGCATAAGCAAGATGCAATAGATGGTATAAAACATAGTATGTACATATGAGATGAGTGATGCAAGATATGTAAACATTCTTAAAGTGGCATATTAAAGTGACTAGTGTTCCATTTATTAAAGTGACTAGTGTTCCATTTATTAAAGTGGCCAATGATTTCAAGTCTGTACGTAGTCAGCAGCCTCTCTGTGTTAGTGATGGCCGTTTAACAGTCTGATGGTGTCACGGCTTCCGCCGAAGTCAGTTCCTCTTCTTGTTCGGGCGGCGTTCGACGGTCGACGTCACGGGTCTTCTAGCCATCCCCGATCCACCTTTCATTTTCCATTTGCTTTGTCTTGTTTTTCCACACACCTGGATTACATTTCCCTCATGATTTGTCGTGTATTTTAACACTCTGCCCCCCCCCCCCCCCCCCATGTCTGTGTATGTAATTGTTAACTGTCTTCCGGCTGGTTTGCCCCCATGTCTGTGTGTGTAATTGTTAACTGTCTTCCGGCTGGTTTGCCCCCATGTCTGTGTGTGTCATTGTTAACTGTCTTCCGGCTGGTTTGCCCCCATGTCTGTGTGTGTCATTGTTAACTGTCTTCCGGCTGGTTTGCCCCCATGTCTGTGTGTGTAATTGTTAACTGTCTTCCGGCTGGTTCAATTTTACACCCGTGCTTTTTGACAGCCTGTACTTTGTTATTTTTGTACTTAGTGCTGCCTCACTTGTTCTGAGGGCATTTGTTTTGTAACGCGGTTGCGTTCTATTCATATATTTCCTCAGTAAAGTGCCTTGTCCACTCATCTCTGCTCTCCTGCGCAGTGTGCTCCTGCGACTTCCAATGCACCAGCTACACCCACACCTTGACAAAATTACACACCCACAAGACAGAGTCAGCAGGAGCAGGTGCCCCAGGTATAGAGGTCGAGGAGCGCTTCCGGGAGCACACGGCGATTATTCACTGCCTCGCAGTGCCTGGAGACAGAGAGTCCCTCCAGCGCCCTCCCCAGCACCACTGGAGTCTCCAATACTCACCCTCTCCACACCCGGGTCCAGTGGGATTCGTCTCGCACTTCCCAGGGAATACGACGGGACGGCTGCACGCTGCCAGGGTTTCCTGTTACAGCTGGACCTTTATCTGGCAACCGTCCACCCAGCTCCTTCGTGCCGTGAGAAGGTGTCCATCCTCGTCTCATGCCTCTCGGGGAATGCCCTGGAGTGGGCCAACGCCGTGTGGGGAGAAGGAGATACGACTTTGGACCATTTCGAGGATTTCACCACCCGCCCAAGGGTAGAGTGGCGGGTGAACTACTCTTTCATCTGAGGCAGGGGACGAGGAGCGTCCAGGAGTTCACTTTGGACTTTAGGACCCTGGCCGCGGGGTAGAACGACAGGGCCCTGATCGACCACTATCGCTGCAGTTTGCGCGAGGACGTCCGTCGGGAGCTGGCCTGCAGGGACACCACCCTCACCTTCGACCAACTGGTGGACCTGTCCATTCGGCAGGATAACCTGTTGGCCACCCGCAGACGTCCAGACGGTGGTCTGTCGGTTCCATCCCCCAGCACTACCGCTCCGATGTCCATGTAGCTGGGAGGTGCTGCGCTCAGGGAGACCGGAGGAGGTACCGTCTCGCAGGCAGGGTTCTCTGGCGTCACCCCAGGTGAGAAGGCATTCTCACCCAGAGCCCTCTGTCGCACACAGTTTTTGTTTGTTACTTTTCCCCGCATTCCCAGCATAAGGCGCTCGTCGATTCAGGCGCGGCTGGGAATTTTATAGACCATTAGGGTCAGGGTTGATTAGGGAGGCCACCGCTCCTCTGGGCATGGTGACGCAGGGGGGTCACATGGAGAGAATCATTCTTTTCCTCATTGACTCTCCTGCATTTTCCATGGTGCTAGGCCTACCCTGGTTAGCTTGTCATGACTCCACTGTTTCATGGCAACGGAGGGCTCTCACGGGGTGGTCGCAAGAGTGCTCGGGGAGGTGTTTAGGGGTTTCCGTTGGTGCTACAGACCAGGTCTCCACCGTGCGCATTACCCACGAATATTCCGATTTGGCTCTCGCCTTCTCCAAAAAGAAGGCGACTCAATTACCACCCCTTCGACGGGGGGATTGTGCAATAAATCTCCTGGTAGACGCCGCACTTCCCAGGAGTCACATGTATCCCCTGTCACAGGCGGAGATGGTTGCTATGGAAACATATGTCTCAAGATCCCTGCGTCAGGGGTTCATTCGGTCCTTCACTTCACCCGCCTCCTCGAGTTTCTTTTTTGTGTAGAAGAAGGAGGTCTGCACCCGTGTATTGACTATTGAGGCCTAAATCAGATCACTGTGAGGTCCAGTTGGGGCGGCAGGGTAGCCTAGTGGTTAGAGCGTTGGACTAGTAACCGAAAGGTTGCAAGTTCGAATCCCCGAGCTAACAAGGTACACATCTGTCGTTCTGCCCCTGAACAGGCAGTTAACCCACTGTTCCTAGGCCGTCATTGAAAATAAGAATTTGTTCTTAACTGACTTGCCTAGTTAAATAAAGGTTAAATCAAAAATAATCAATACACTTACCCGCTACCTCTTATCGGCATTGACCACTGCAGTGGTTTCTAGGGTTTGCCAATTACTACCGGAGGTTTATCTGGGGTTTTGGTCAGGTGGCACCCATTACCTCACTGCTGAAGGGGGGGGGTCTGGTTCGTTTGCAGTGGTCGGCTGAGGTGGACAGGGCTTTTGGACACATGGGGGCTCTGTTTACTTCGGTTCCCGTGCTGGCCCATCCGGATCCCTATTTGGCATTCACAGTGGAGGTGGGGTCCGAGGCTGGGATAGGAGCCGTGCTCTCTCAGCGCTCGGGTATGCCACCGAAGCTCCGCCCCTGTGCCTTCTTCTCGAGGAAACTCAGCAAAACTATGACATGGGGGACCGGGAGCTGTTGGCTGTTGTCAAGGCCTTGAAGGTGTGGAGGCATTGGCTTGAGGGGTCTAAACACCATTTTCTCATCTGGACTGACCACCACAATCTGGTGTAGAGATTGCGGTGGTACATCAGGAGACTGAACCCTCGACAGGCAAGGTGGGCCATGTTTTTCACCCGTTTTGTTTTCACCCTTTCTTACAGACCAGGTTCCCAGAACGTGAAGGCAGACACACTGTCCCGGCTGTATGACACAGAGGAGTGGCCCATGGATCCCACTCCCATACTCCCGGCCTCCTGCCTGGTAGCGCCGGTAGTTAGAATTTAGGTAGCCTTGTTCTCAAATTTGCTTTGTTAAACTCCCCAGTTACAGTAAATGCAGCCTCAGGATATATGGTTTCCAGTTGCATAAAGTCCAGTGAAGTTCCTTGAGGGCCATCATGCTATCGGCTTGAGGGGGGTATACAGGCTATGACAATAACCGAGGAGAATTCCCTTGGGAGAAAATACAGTCGACATTTGAATGTGAGGAATTGAATCTGACAATTAATCTTAATGGTTGTACGGTCGTCTCAAATAAAACTGTGAAGGACCTCAGCGTTACTCTGGACCATGATCTCTCTTTTGAAGAACATATCAAGACCATTTCAAGGACAGCTTTTTTCCATCTACGTAACATTGCACAAATCAGAAACTTTCTGTCCAAAAATGATGCAGAAAAATTAATCCATGCTTTTGTCACTTCTAGGTTAGACTACTGCAATGCTCTACTTTCCGACTACCCGGATAAAGCACTAAATAAACTTCAGTTAGTGCTAAATACGGCTGCTAGAATCCTGACTAGAACCAAAAAAATTGATCATATTACTCCAGTGCTAGCCTCCCTACACTGGCTACCTGTCAAAGCAAGGGCTGATTTCAAGGTTTTACTGCTAACCTACAAAGCATTACATGGGCTTGCTCCTACCTATCTCTCTGATTTGGTCCTGCCGTACATACCTACACGTACGCTATTTTCACAAGACGCAGGCCTCCTAATTGTCCATAGAATTTCTAAACAAACAGCTGGAGGCAGGGCTTTCTCCTATAGAGCTCCATTTTTATGGAACGGTCTGCCTACCCATGTCAGAGACGCAAACTCGGTCTCAACCTTTAAGTCTTTACTGAAGACTCATCTCTTCAGTGGGTCATATGATTGAGTGTAGTCTGGCCCAGGAGTGGGAAGGTGAACGGAAAAGCTCTGGAGCAACGAACCGCCCTTGCTGTCTCTGCCTGGCCGGTCCCCCTCTTTCCACTGGGATTCTCTGCCTCTAACCCTATTACAGGGGCTGAGTCACTAGCTTACTGTGGCTCTCTCATACCGTCCCTGGGAGGGGTGCGTCACCCGAGTGGGTTGAGTCACTGATGTGATCATCCTGTCTGGGTTGGCGCCCCCCCCCCCTTGGGTTGTGCTGTGGCGGAGATCTTTGTGGGCTACACTCAGCCTTGTCTCAGGATGGTAAGTTGGTGGTTGAAGATATCCCTCTAGTTGTGTGGGGGCTGTGCTTTGGCAAAGTGGGTGGGGTTATATCCTTCCTGTTTGGCCCTGTCCGGGGGTGTCCTTGGATGGGGCCACAGTGTCTCATGACCCCTCCTGTCTCAGCCTCCAGTATTTATGCTGCAGTAGTTTATGTGTCGGGGGGCTAGGGTCAGTTTGTTATATCTGGAGTACTTCTCCTGTCCTATTCGGTGTCCTGTGTGAATTGAAGTGTGCTCTCTCTAATTCTCTCTTTCTCTCTTTCTTTCTCTCTCTCGGAGGACCTGAGCCCTAGGACCATGCCTCAGGACTACCTGACATGATGACTCCTCGCTGTCCCCAGTCCACCTGGCCGTGCTGCTGCTCCAGTTTCAAATGTTCTGCCTTATTATTATTGGATCATGCTGGTAATTTATGAACATTTGAACATCTTGGCCATGTTCTGTTATAATCTCCACCCGGCACAGCCAGAAGATGACTGGCCACCCCATATAGCCTGGTTCCTCTCTAGGTTTCTTCCTAGGTTTTGGCCTTTCTAGGGGGTTTTTCCTAGCCACCGTGCTTCTACACCTGCATTGCTTGCTGTTTGGGGTTTTAGGCTGGGTTTCTGTACAGCACTTTGAGATATCAGCTGATGTATGAAGGGCTATATGAATACATTTGATTTGATTTGATGATTTGAGGAATTATAGGTCAGGTGACGCACAAAGAATGCAGGTGGCTGTACTCTGACAGCATATCCGAGAGAGCCATGTTTCCGTGAAACAGAGTATGTTACAATCTCTGATGTCTCTCTGGAAAGCAACCCTTGCCCTAATTTGGTCTACCTTGTTATCTCAAGACTGGACACTCAGTGAGTAATACACTCAGAAGCGGTGGGTGGTGTGCTTGCATCCGAAGTCTGACCAGAAGACCGCTCCGTCTACCTCTTCACTGGCATTGTTGTTTTGGGTCAGCCTCTGGAATCAGTTCAAATGCCCTGGGTGGTACGGACAAAGGATACGCTTCGGGAAAGTTGTATTCCTGGTCATAGTGCTGGTAAGTTGACGTCACTCTGCTATCCAAGAGTTCTTCCCGGTTGTATGTAATAACAGATTTTCTGGCTAACAATGTAAGAAATAATAATAATATATGAAAAAATGAAATAGTGCAAGGTTTCCTAAGGACTAGAAGCCAGGCAGCCCTTAAATTGTATTGTATTGCACCCTCTAAACCTTTTCTGCCTTTCCCTTATCCCTTATCCAAAATCTGTTGTTGCTAGCAATATTCATAAAATGACATTGAAAATATATATACTGTATATACAGTACCCCACTTTAAGAACCCCCGCACTACCCCAACAGCATGCAACATTATCCCTCTATTGAGTCTCTATTGAGATTCATCTGTGTCTAGGAAACACAAGTATATTCCAGGTTCTGCATGAACCACGTTCATGTCTGCAATAGAAGTAATCATAACAACCTGTCCACATGGAGAACTAAGAGGACTGGCTCCTGGACGACTGCATGCTTGTAGTTCGCTTTATTACTGGTCCTCGGAGCCTTGCTAGGTAGAAGATAAGGGCCTTTGCATGTACAATATGTTCTCCTAATGAACTCACTAGAGGAACACACAGGAGTGAAAGCCACTCATTCCCACCACACACACCCTGCTCCACCCAGACTCCCAGACATTCACACCACATAGTCCTGAGGAATGCAGCTCATATGACAGCCTGATAATGAGCTCATAAACAGTGAGATTAAACAATTAACTAACCCAGTGGAACCTCCGAACCTCAGTCCCATTCTCCAGCTGGGCTGTCGCCATGGAATGTCCCGTGTAAAATCTCGCCCTAGGAGAATATGGGACTCTATAGTCATATACTGTATGTAGCTATAGATAGTCTAGTATGTTAGATTACATTGTCTGTATAATGAAACAATCCCTAGAAAACTGTTGTTTTAATGGCGGACTGATGTATTATTTGCATTTCTAGACTGGTTTTACGCAGCACAAACTTTATATTAAAGATGCGAGAGAGTTAGGACTAAGGTAGGGTTACTGAAGTAATTACTAGAAATTACTAAATGACTGAAATTACAAGGTGGACGAGTGTGTGTTTTTTATGCCTTTGAAACGCAACCATAGTAATAAAAAAACACGTGTTTTCATGTTCTTCTGTGGACTGAAGAAGACTGAAGAAGATTAAGAGTTTTGAAAAATACGAAGTACAGAGAACGTATATAAACAGAGCCTTCAAATGCAAGGAGGCGTTAAGATTCCACTCTGTTGTGGACGCTCCCGATTCAAATGAATGACATTTGGCGCAATGCAACGGGTTGCTTATGGTTCATGTGAATGAGGCTTCCCGCCTCAATCACACCTACAGCATCATTGTGCAAAATGGTACAACAGCATCATCTGGATATGTGTGCAACAAAAGTTCAACGGTCACCTTCTGTTAACATTTCTGTCAATTCGTCTACAGGTACAATTTGATGCATACGTTCGATAGATAACTCCAACGTATGCACCACACATAACGCACTGAAAGTGCTACTGCAGCACAAATCGTTTGGCGTGATTGTAACGGCTGTCAAGGAGGAGTAGTAAGAAGGATCGGAGGACCAATGCGCAGCGTGGTAAGTGTTTATATATTTTAATTAAGTAATAGAACACTTGAACAAAACAATAAACGACCAACGAACAGTCCCGTGCAGACACACGACGGAAAATAATCACCCACGAACCACAATAGAAAACAGGCTAACTAAATATGGTTCTCAATCAGGGACAACGATTGACAGCTGCCTCTGATTGAGAACCATACCAGGCCAAACACAGAAATAGCAAATCATAGAAAACGAACATAGACCAAACTCACGCCCTGATCGAGGTTTTAGGTTTCTATCCAATGTGTATCGCAGAAGTTCAGCATTACGGCGTGTTTTAAATATAAGGACAATGTTCCCTCTTTAGCAGCTGCATAATAGGAGAATTACCGTTACATTTCTATGACCGAATTTGCTTCAGCATTACAGATTGAAAAGAACCCTTAATATGGATCATTGTATGATTATTGTGTTTTTTTAGGGCTTTGGTGGGTCCAGTATAATCCAATACTGTATGTACTGTGTTTTGTTGTGTAACTATTGTTTTATGGTAATAAAGATGAGACATTAATGCCAATGTTTGTGTTAGGTAAATCAGACAGACACACAAAACACACAAGTCGGCCTCTCTTACACATCACCTCCTTTTCCAAGTCTATTGTTTGTTCAGATGAACTTGGTACCTTCAGGCGTTTGGAAATTGCTCCCAAGGATGAACCAGACTTGTGGAGGTCTACAATTTTTTTTCTGAGGTCTTGACTGATTTCTTTTCCATTTCCCATGATGTCAAGCATCACTGATTGGGAACCATACTTAGGTAGCTCTTGCCCACATGGGTTTTGTGGGTAGTTGTTTTCTGCATTGTTAGTTTCCTTACAGAACTGTTCGTTTTCCTCTTGGTTATTGTTTGTTCTAGTGTTCTGGTTTGAATAAAATATCAGGAACACGTCTCACGCTGCGCTTTGGTCCAGCCATTCACAGGAAGAGGATCGTTACAGCTTGTGTGTGTGTGTGTTGTCTCTGTCAGTCCTCTGTATCTGTTTCAGATAACAGGATTTTCTCAGATTCATGTCAGAAAATATCAACTGTTGATTAGAAATGCTAGAATATAATTTCAATTAAATCTCAATGTGCTTTTTGGATTAATACAACAGCAAAAGCATTATTGGAATTTTAAAAAAACCATGAACTCTATTTCATGTACAGTATTTTGGGAAACTGGAAGATTTAATTTTCCCATAAAGATCCTGTTTTTGGAACATAATCTTGGGTAAACCAGATTATCACTACTCCCTCATGTTATTGTTTGTCTCTGATCCACCACCTACGCATCTAGTCTGTCAGAGAAGTTAATGAGATCATGGAAACCATTCAACTGTCTTCATTGTAATCTAATACCTTCACATAATTGGATTTACTAAAACTATGTCAGCACCTTTAATACCCTCTCCATTTCCCCATGAATCTGCCTGTAGTGAGTAGATGTGTTTAGACTGCTGTTGTCTTCTGTCTGGTTTGAAACACAAACATGTTAGATGGATGCAGGTGAGAGGTGGAAGGCCATGGTACTAACACCACTGTCCTCTCAGAACCTGGGTTCTAACACCACTGTCCTCTCAGAACCTGGGTTCTAACACCACTGTCCTCTCAGAACCTGGGTTCTAACACCACTGTCCTCTCAGAACCTGGGTTCTAACACCACTGTCCTCTCACAACCTGGGTTCTAACACCACTGTCCTCTCAGAACCTGGGTTCTAACACCACTGTCCTCTCAGAACCTGGGTTCTAACACCACTGTCCACTCAGAACCTGGGTTCTAACACCACTGTCCTCTCAGAACCTGGGTTCTAACACCACTGTCCTCTCAGAACCTGGGTTTCAACACCACACTGTCCTCTCAGAACCTGGGTTCTAACACCACACTGTCCTCTCAGAACCTGGGTTTCAACACCACACTGTCCTCTCAGAACCTGGGTTCTAACACTACACTGTCCTCTCAGAACCTGGGTTCTAACACCACACTGTCCTCTCAGAACCTGGGTTTCAACACCACACTGTCCTCTCAGAACCTGGGTTTCAACACCACACTGTCCTCTCAGAACCTGGGTTTCAACACCACACTGTCCTCTCAGAACCTGGGTTTCAACACCACACTGTCCACTCAGAACTTGGGTTCTAATACCACACTGTCCACTCAGAACCTGGGTTCTAACACCACACTGTCCTCTCAGAACCTGGGTTCTAACACCACACTGTACTTTCAGAACCTGGGTTCTAACACCACACTGGCCACTCAGAACCTGGGTTCTAACACCACACTGTCCACTCAGAACCTGGGTTCTAACACCACACTGTACTTTCAGAACCTGGGTTCTAACACCACACTGGCCACTCAGAACCTGGGTTCTAACACCACACTGGCCACTCAGAACCTGGGTTCTAACACCACTGTCCTCTCAGAACCTGGGTTCTAACACCACTGTCCTCTCAGAACCTGGGTTCTAACACCACTGTCCACTCAGAACCTGGGTTCTAACACCACTGTCCTCTCAGAACCTGGGTTCTAACACCACTGTCCTCTCAGAACCTGGGTTCTAACACCACTGTCCTCTCAGAACCTGGGTTCTAACACCACTGTCCACTCAGATCCTGGGTTTCAACACCACACTGTCCTCTCAGAACCTGGGTTTCAACACCACACTGTCCTCTCAGAACCTGGGTTCTAACACTACACTGTCCACTCAGAACCTGGGTTCTAACACCACTGTCCTCTCAACCTGGGTTCTAACACCACTGTCCTCTCAGAACCTGGGTTCTAACACCACTGTCCACACAGAACCTGGGTTCTAACACCACTGTCCTCTCAGAACCTGGGTTCTAACACCACTGTCCTCTCAGAACCTGGGTTTCAACACCACACTGTCCTCTCAGAACCTGGGTTCTAACACCACACTGTCCTCTCAGAACCTGGGTTTCAACACCACACTGTCCTCTCAGAACCTGGGTTTCAACACCACACTGTCCTCTCAGAACCTGGGTTCTAACACCACACTGTCCTCTCAGAACCTGGGTTCTAAACACCACACTGTCCTCTCAGAACCTGGGTTTCAACACCACACTGTCCTCTCAGAACCTGGGTTTCAACATCACACTGTCCACTCAGAACCTGGGTTCTAATACCACACTGTCCACTCAGAACCTGGGTTCTAACACCACACCGTCCTCTCAGAACCTGGGTTCTAACACCACACTGTACTTTCAGAACCTGGGTTCTAACACCACACTGGCCACTCAGAACCTGGGTTCTAACACCACACTGTCCACTCAGAACCTGGGTTCTAACACCACACTCTACTTTCAGAACCTGGGTTCTAACACCACACTGGCCACTCAGAACCTGGGTTCTAACACCACACTGGCCACTCAGAACCTGGGTTCTAACACCACTGTCCTCTCAGAACCTGGGTTTTAACACCACTGTCCTCTCAGAACCTGGGTTCTAACTCCACTGTCCACTCAGAACCTGGGTTCTAACACCACTGTCCTCTCAGAACCTGGGTTCTAACACCACTGTCCTCTCAGAACCTGGGTTCTAACACCACTGTCCTCTCAGAACCTGGGTTCTAACACCACTGTCCACTCAGATCCTGGGTTTCAACACCACACTGTCCTCTCAGAACCTGGGTTTCAACACCACACTGTCCTCTCAGAACCTGGGTTCTAACACTACACTGTCCTCTCAGAACCTGGGTTCTAACACCACACTGTCCACTCAGAACCTGGGTTCTAACACCACACTGTCCTCTCAGAACCTGGGTTTCAACACCACACTGTCCTCTCAGAACCTGGGTTTCAACATCACACTGTCCTCTCAGAACCTGGGTTCTAACACCACACTGTCCTCTCAGAACCTGGGGTTCAACACCGCACTGTCCTCTCAGAACCTGGGTTTCAACACCACACTGTCCTCTCAGAACCTGGGTTTCAACACCACACTGTCCTCTCAGAACCTGGGTTTCAACACCACACTGTCCACTCAGAACCTGGGTTCTAATACCACACTGTCCACTCAGAACCTGGGTTCTAACACCACACTGTCCTCTCAGAACCTGGGTTCTAACACCACACTGTACTTTCAGAACCTGGGTTCTAACACCACACTGGCCACTCAGAACCTGGGTTCTAACACCACACTGTCCACTCAGAACCTGGGTTCTAACACCACACTGTACTTTCAGAACCTGGGTTCTAACACCACACTGGCCACTCAGAACCTGGGTTCTAACACCACACTGTCCACTCAGAACCTGGGTTCTAACAACACACTCTACTTTCAGAAACTGGGTTCTAATACCACACTGTCCTCTCAGAACCTGGGTTCTAACACCACACTGTCCACCCAGAACCTGGATTCTAACACCACAACTATTTAGTTATGTTCAGTTCTTAAAAGACTTCTCTCTCCCGAGCTGAAAACAGACTTTACTGCAGAGAAAATTACATTGCCCTTTCCTCACTCAGTCACACAACATGACACTGTACATACACACTCACACATTCACACACACACCCAGGCATGCACACACATACACTTGTTCCTCTGCTCTGCCAAAGTGGGAAATCAACTCCTCTGAGCCCTCTCGAGTTCACTGTGTATGTGTGTGTAAATTACACCCGTATGACCTAAATACTTATAATTACAGTACTTCCAGTCCTATTTCCTATGGTGTCTGTGGTGTTTGTTGTTGACTGGAACTGTTGCTGGTGTCTGTGGTGTGTGTTGTTGACTGGAACAGTTGCTGGTGTCTGTGGTGTTTGTTGTTGACTGGAACTGTTGCTGGTGTCTGTGGTGTTTGTTGTTGACTGAAACTGTTGCTGGTTTCTGTGGTGTTTGTTGTTGACTGTAACTGTTGCTGGTGTCTGTGGTCTGTGTTGTTGACTGGAACTGTTGCTGGTGTCTGTGGTGTTTGTTGTTGACTGGAACTGTTGCTGGTGTCTGTGGTGTTTGTTGTTGACTGGAACTGTTGCTGGTGTCTGTGGTGTTTGTTGTTGACTGGAACTGTTGCTGGTGTCTGTGGTGTTGTTGACTGGAACTGTTGCTGGTGTCTGTGGTGTTTGTTGTTGACTGGAACTGTTGCTGGTGCCTGTGGTGTTTGTTGTTGACTGGAACTGTTGCTGGTGTCTGTGGTGCTGGTGTCTGTGGTGTTTGTTGTTTGAACTGTGAACTGTTGCTGGTGTCTGAACTGTTGCTGGTGTCTGTGGTGTTTGACTGGAACTGTTGCTGGTGTCTGTGGTGTTTGTTGTTGACTGGAACTGTTGCTGGTGTCTGTGGTGTTTGTTGTTGACTGGAACTGTTGCTGGTGTCTGTGCTAACACATTTTACCTTCAAGAAATGTATAAACACTATTTTAAAAATGGGAGGTTCTTCTCGAGTCCAGCTCCTGTGCCAAGATAGATGTGTGTAGAATACTACTTTCAGTAACAATTTGCTTTTAAAGTGTTGTTCATGACATAAGTGTTGTCAATATCTTACTATGCTAATGTAAAGAAATACAGACAAATATGACTCTCAAGTTGTTGCAGTTGACATAAGCTTTTATAACATTTTGGCCACGTTTTGAATCGTGTTATGACACTTATGGACGCTCTTAAGACACGGTTACAGAGTTGTCATGAACAACACTTCAAGTGTTACTTTATTTTCATTAGACTCAGTTCAGACATGAAACTGACACTACAGACCATCGACATAAACCCATACAGTCAAAGACTAGACTTCACATAGTTGTGTTTATAACGGGATTTTTATTTAAAACCACATGTAGTAGAGCTAAGTACATTAAGCAGAAACAAAAATGTTGCTAATATTTATTTTGTACAAAATGAGACAATACAAAAATACTAATAGTGAATTTTAATACAATTGTAGGTTTGTTTTCAATGCAGATTAAAAACTTACTACCACAAATCTACAATATTTGAGTTAACTAAATTTTTTAAAATCTGTAAATCAATGCTTTTTAAGCAGCACTTGGTAGAGAACAGAGGTTGTCGTTTCATAGTGGACAATAGTTAAACATAAGAAATAATATCTTACACAGTTAATATTTGTGAACTATACATTATTTATATATTTATAAAATGAAAAGGAAAGGGTTTGCCAAAAAGATGGGACGGACTAAACGTGATTAGAAAGATGTGCAACGTTTTGAAGTGGTGATGTTGAGAAGATGTCTTAGGCCCCATCCAAAATGGCACCCTATTCCCTATCTAGTGCACTTATTTTAGCCAGAAGTGCATCCTATAGGGAATAGCATGCCATTTGAGATTTGCCCTGAGTAAGCTGAAGTGTAAAATAAAATGACTGATGGGGAGCAGTTAGTTAATGACATGACTGGACTGGCACTGAACATGTTAAAGATGCATCGTAGCAGAAAATACAAATATTAAATCCACAGTTTTCTAACGTTCTCTGGACAGGGTCTCAGTCCTCCACCTCTGGCCCTCTCTGACACACACACACACACACACACACACACACACACACACACACACACACACACACACACACACACACACACACACACACACACACACACACACACACACACACACACACACACACACACACACACACACACACACACACACACACACACATAGTGGCACACGTTCTTGGCACAGACAATGGTGTGTGAGGAGGGTTCATTCTACACACACACTACCCGGAGGGTTCATCAAAGACACACACACAAATACACAGGACACACCAACCTATACACGTCACACATACACAAAAGCAGACACACTGGCAGACACCAACACAGTGACACACAGGACACATACATACATACCGCTAACGAGTGATTGGATGGGCCAGAGCCCCTCCCTGCCAGCGGAAAGAGCCCCTATCCCATAATGTCCCAGTTTAGCTGTCAATCAACCATGTGTCCATGGTGACAGACCACACCCCCACATACGCAGCCAATCAAGCGGCAGCATGGCACAGCCACGCCCCCAGACAGGGTGACAGGTGGCTGAGAGATATTTACCTCCCCCTCCTCTTCCTCCCCCGAATCCCCCAAACTAATACCAATCAATATCCCTACTCTTTTAACATCTCTCTTTCAAGAACCCCTGCTTCATCCACCCCCCTCTTTCAGAAAGCATCATCCCAGGTTAGGTTACCCAGAGGGGCAGCTAGAAGAGCCTTGTCGAACTGAGAACTAGACTAGTCCAAACTTCTACTTGGTGGTAGGAGCTAGAGTAGTATGGGTCTGGTTCCTCTCCAGGTCTCTTCCTTCTCCAGTAGTAGTCAGTAGCTGGTGGACAAGTTAACTATTTACAGGTTTACTTTATCTGTCTACGTCATGTGTCACACTCATTCAACGGAGGGCAGAGTGCCTGCGGGTTTCCGCTCCTCCCTTGTACTTGATTGATGAATTTATTAATAAGTCACTCATTCTTAAGAAACTCCGCTCACCTGGTTGTCTAGGTCTTAATGGAAAGGAAAGACCAAAAACCAGCAGACACTAGGCCCTCCATGGAAAGAGTTTGACACCCCTGCTCTACGTGATCATCGACAAGTGTTCTAATAGCTGCTCCATCTGGTGGTGAGTAGTGATAATTGACAGTCAACTGGATTATAGTGCTGTAAGTTATTCTGCTCTATATTGTTACTCATATACTGTATGTGTCGTTTGCTAGTCCTTTTGCAGTAATATCGTTCCTATCACTAAGGAAGTTGTTATCCTATGTCAAGGCCTCAGACAGAGACGGTCTTTCTTTCCTAGCTTCATTCATTCACTCATTCATTTATTTATTTTTACACTTCTTTCCCTTTGTGTAGTTACAAAGTGTTCTGTTTCAGTGGCTCTGCACTGCTGTCTGGAACTTCTTGTCTTTTAGCTTTTGAGTCTTCATTTTGCTCTAACTTGGGCTCAAATCAGAATAGTAGTAATAACAATAGTAGTTAAAGAATCTGGATAGTGAGAGTGGTCTCTGCAGGGCAGGTCTCAAATAACAGGCTATTTCCTAAGTAGTGCACTACTTTGGACCACAGCACGTGATAAGTAGTGCACTACTTTGGACCACAGTGTGTGATAAGTAGTGCACTACATAAGGAACAGAGTGTGATATGAGACACGGCGACAGTCTCTCTGGTCGCTACATTCTACTGTCCAATGGGAGGCAAACAGTGCTGTGATAGGCTCCTCGGTCATGGGAAGGGGCGGGGCCTGTCTCACACCATGTTGTGGTGGTTGTTCCGCTCGATGATGTCTGCAGGGGGGAGGAGCTCCTTCTTGATGGGGGAGGGAGGGGGTGAGGCAGGCTTCACCCTCGGCTTGAACAGGTCAGATACATAGAACACCTAGAGAGTGATAGAGGTAGAGGGAGAGGTAGAGGGAGAGAGAGGTGGAGGGAGAGAGAGGTGGAGGGAGAGAGAGGTGGAGGGAGAGAGAGAGAGAGGTAGAGGGAGAGAGAGGTGGAGGGAGAGAGAGGTGGAGGGGAGAGAGGTGGAGGGAGAGAGAGGTGGAGGGAGAGAGAGGTGGAGGGAGAGAGAGGTGGAGGGAGAGAGAGGTGGAGGGAGAGGGAGAGGTGGAGGGAGAGAGAGGTGGAGGGAGAGAGAGGTGGAGAGAGAGGTGGAGGGAGAGAGAGGTGGAGGGAGAGAGAGAGGTGGAGGGAGAGAGAGATAGAGGGAGAGAGAGGTGGAGGGAGAGAGAGGTGGAGGGAGAGGGAGAGAGAGGTGGAGGGAGAGAGAGATGGAGGGAGAGAGAGGTGGAGGGAGAGAGGTGGAGGTGGGGAGAGAGAGGTGGAGAGGTGGAGGTGGAGGGAGAGAGGTGGAGGGAGAGAGAGGTGGAGGGAGAGAGAGAGTACCTACACATAATAAGCAGCTATAGTGAGGAATTTGACCAGAGGAAATGACTGAATATGGCTCACAGTGACCACAGCCCTACATCATCATCATCATCGTCGTCATTAGGACTAGAACACAGTGAGAGGTGGAGTGAGCTCACTGTGCCCTAGCGTGGGAGGCAGAGGTGGAGGGAGAGAGAAAGGTGGAGGAGAGAGAGAACTAGACTAGTCCCCTCTCCTCCCTGGAGAACTAGAGTCCCCTCTCCTCCCTGAGAGAGTCCCCTCTCCTCCCTGAGAACTAGGTGGAGGTGGAGAGGAGAGAACTAGGTCCCCTCTCCTCCCTGAGGAGGAGAGACTAGTCCCCTCTCCTCCCTGAGAGAGTCCCCTCTCCTCCCTGAGAACTAGACTAGTCCCCTCTCCTCCCTGAGAAAGTAGTCCCCTCTCCTCCCTGAGAACACATAATAAGCAGCTATAGTGAGGAATTTGACCAGAGGAAATGACTGAATATGGCTCACAGTGACCACAGCCCTACATCATCATCACCTGAGAATAGACTAGTCCCTGAGTCATTAGGACTGAGAACACAGTGAGCCTGAGAACTAGACTAGTTTCCCCTGAGAACTAGACTAGTCCCCCTCCTCCCTGAGAACTAGACAGCCCTCTCCTCCTGAGAACTAGACTAGTCCCCTTCCTCCCACTCCCCCTCAGGTAGTGACTAGCTCCCTGAGAACTAGTGTCCCCTCTCCTCCCCTAGCGTGGGAGGTCCCCTCTCCTCCTGAGAGGGAGAACTAGACTAGGGAGGAAGTCCCCTCTCCTCCCTGAGAGACTAGTCCCCTCTCCTCCCTGAGAACTAGAAGTCTCTTCCTGAGAGGTCACCTGCTAGACTAGTCCCCTCCTTCTCCCCTCTCCTTCTAGTCCCCTCTCCTCCCTGAGAACTAGACTCCTCCCTGAGAACTAGACTAGTCCCCTCTCCCCTGAGAACTAGACTAGTCCCCTCTCCCTGAGAACTAGACTAGTCCCCTCTCCTCCCTGAGAACTAGACTAGTCCCCTCTCCTCCCTGAGAACTAGACTAGTCCCCTCTCCTCCCTGAGAACTAGACTAGTCCCCTCTCCTCCCTGAGAACTAGACTAGTCCCCTCTCCTCCCTGAGAGACTAGTCCCCTCTCCTCCCTGAGAACTAGTCCCCTCTCCTCCCTCCCTAGTCCCCTCTCCTCCCTGAGAACTAGACTAGTCCCCTCTCCTCCCTGAGAACTAGACTAGTCCCTGAGAACCCCTCTCCTCCCTGAGAACTAGACTAGTCCCCTCTCCTCCCTGAGAACTAGACTAGTCCCCTCTCCTCCCTGAGAACTAGAGAACTGAGAACTAGACTAGTCCCCTAGACTCCTCCCTGAGAGAAGTCCCCCTCCTCCCTGAGAACTAGACTAGTCCCCTCTCCTCCCTGAGAACTAGACTAGTCCCCTCTCCTCCCTGAGAACTAGACTAGTCCCCTCTCCTCCCTGAGAACTAGACTAGTCCCCCTCTCCTCCCTGAGAACTAGACTAGTCCCCTCTCCTCCCTGAGAACTAGACTAGTCCCCTCTCCTCCCTGAGAACTAGACTAGTCCCCTCTCCTCCCTGAGAACTAGACTAGTCCTCCCTGAGAACTAGACTAGTCCCCTCTCCTCCCCCTCTCCTCCCTGAGAACTAGACTAGTCCCCTCCTCCCTGAGAACTAGACTAGTCCCCTCTCCCCTGAGAACTAGACTAGTCCCCTCTCCTCCCTGAGAACTAGACTAGTCCCCTCTCCTCCCTGAGAGACTAGTCCCCTCTCCTCCCTGAGAACTAGACTAGTGAGAACTAGACCCCTCTCCTCCCTGAGAACTAGACTAGTCCCCTCTCCTCCCTGAGAACTAGACTAGTCCCCTCTCCTCCCTGAGAACTAGACTAGTCCCCTCTCCCCCTCTCCTCCCTGAGAGAACTGAGACTAGTCCCCTCTCCTCCCTGAGAACTAGACTAGTCCCCTCTCCTCCCTGAGAACTAGACTAGTCCCCTCTCCTCCCTGAGAACTAGACTAGTCCCCTCTCCTCCCTGAGAACTAGACTAGTCCCCTCTCCTCCCTGAGAACTAGACTGAGTAGACCCCTCTCCTCCCTGAGAACTAGACTAGTCCCCTCTCCTCCCTGAGAACTAGACTAGTCCCCTCTCCTCCCTGAGAACTAGACTAGTCCCCTCTCCTCCCTGAGAGAACTAGACTAGTCCCCTCTCCTCCCTGAGAACTAGACTAGTCCCTCTCCTCCCTGAGAACTAGACTAGTCCCCTCTCCTCCCTGAGAACCCTCTCCTCCCTGAGAACTAGACTAGTCCTCCCTGAGAACTAGACTAGTCCCCCTCCTCCCTGAGAACTAGACTAGTCCCCTCTCCTCCCTGAGAACTAGACTAGTCCCCTCTCCTCCCTGAGAACTAGACTAGTCCCCTCTCCTCCCTGAGAACTAGACTAGTCCCCTCTCCTCCCTGAGAACTAGACTAGTCCCCTCTCCTCCCTGAGAACTAGACTAGTCCCTGAGAACTAGACTAGTCCCCTCCTCCCTGAGAACTAGACTAGTCCCCTCTCCTCCCTGAGAACTAGACTAGTCCCCTCTCCTCCCTGAGAACTAGACTAGTCCTAGTCCCCTCTCCTCCCTGAGAACTAGACTAGTCCCTGAGAACCCTAGTCTCCTCCCTGAGAACTAGACTAGTCCCCTCTCCTCCCTGAGAACTAGACTAGTCCCCTCTCCTCCCTGAGAACTAGACTAGTCCCCTCTCCTCCCTGAGAACTAGACTAGTCCCCTCTCCTCCCTGAGAACTAGACTAGTCCCCTCCTCCCTGAGAACTAGACTAGTCCCTCTCCTCCCTGAGAACTAGACTAGTCCCCCTCCTCCCTGAGAACTAGACTAGTCCCCTCTCCTCCCTGAGAACTAGACTAGTCCCCTCTCCTCCCTGAGAACTAGACTAGTCCCCTCTCCTCCCTGAGAACTGAGACTAGTCCCCTCTCCTCCCTGAGAGAACTAGACTAGTCCCCTCTCCTCCCTGAGAACTAGACTAGTCCTCCCTGAGAACTAGACTCCCCTCCCTGAGAACTAGACTAGTCCCCCCTCCCTGAGAACTAGACTAGTCCCCTCTCCCCTGAGAACTAGACTAGTCCCCTCTCCTCCCTGAGAACTAGACTAGTCCCCTCTCCTCCCTGAGAACCTAGTCTCCTCCCTGAGAACTAGACTAGTCCCCTCTCCTCCCTGAGAACTAGACTAGTCCCCTCTCCTCCCTGAGAACTAGACTAGTCCCCCTAGTCCCTCCTCCCTGAGAACTAGACTAGTGAGAACTAGACCCTCTCCTCCCTGAGAACTAGACTAGTCCCCTCTCCTCCCTGAGAACTAGACTAGTCCCCTCTCCTCCCTGAGAACTAGACTAGTCCCCTCTCCTCCTGAGAACTAGACTAGTCCCCTCTCCTCCCTGAGAACTAGACTAGTCCCCTCTCCTCCCTGAGAACTAGACTAGTCCCCTGAGAACTCCCCCTCTCCCTGAGAACTAGACTAGTCCCCTCTCCTCCCTGAGAACTAGACTAGTCCCCTCTCCTCCCTGAGAACTAGACTAGTCCCCTCTCCTCCCTGAGAACTAGACTAGTCCCCTCTCCTCCCTGAGAACTAGACTAGTCCCCTCTCCTCCCTGAGAACTAGACTAGTCCCCTCTCCTCCCTGAGAACTAGACTAGTCCCCTCTCCTCCCTGAGAACTAGACTAGTCCCCCCCTCCCTGAGAACTAGACTAGTCCCCTCTCCTCCCTGAGAACTAGACTAGTCCCCTCTCCTCCCTGAGAACTAGACTAGTCCTAGTCCCCTCTCCTCCCTGAGAACCTAGTCCCCTCTCCTCCCTGAGAACTAGACTAGTCCCCTCTCCTCCCTGAGAACTAGACTCCCTGAGAACTAGACTAGTCCCTGAGAACCTAGTCTCCTCCCTGAGAACTGAGACTAGTCCTCCCTGAGAACTAGACTAGTCCCCTCTCCCCTGAGAACTAGACTAGTCCCCTCTCCTCCCTGAGAACTAGACTAGTCCCTAGACTAGTCTCCTCCCTGAGAACTAGACTAGTCCCCTCTCCTCCCTGAGAACTAGACTAGTCCCCTCTCCTCCCTGAGAACTAGACTAGTCCCCCTCCTCCCTGAGAACTAGACTAGTCCCCTCTCCTCCCTGAGAACTAGACTAGTCCCCTCTCCTCCCTGAGAACTAGACTAGTCCCCTCTCCTCCCTGAGAACTAGACTGAGTAGACCCCTCTCCTCCCTGAGAACTAGACTAGTCCCCTCTCCTCCCTGAGAACTAGACTAGTCCCCTCTCCTCCCTGAGAACTAGACTAGTCCCCTCTCCTCCCTGAGAACTAGACTAGTCCCCTCTCCTCCCTGAGAACTAGACTAGTCCCCTCTCCTCCCTGAGAACTAGACTAGTCCCCTCTCCTCCCTGAGAACCTGAGAACTAGACTAGTCCCCTCTCCTCCCTGAGAACTAGACTAGTCCCCTCTCCTCCCTGAGAACTAGACTAGTCCCCTCTCCTCCCTGAGAACTAGACTAGTCCCTGAGAACTAGACTAGTCCCCTCTCCTCCCTGAGAACTAGACTAGTCCCCTCTCCTCCCTGAGAACTAGACTAGTCCCCTCTCCTCCCTGAGAACTAGACTAGTCCCCTCTCCTCCCTGAGAACTAGACTAGTCCCCTCTCCTCCCTGAGAACTAGACTAGTCCCCTCTCCTCCCTGAGAACTAGAAGTCCCCTCTCCTCCCTGAGAACTAGACTAGTCCCCTCTCCTCCCTGAGAACTAGACTAGTCCTGAGAACTAGACTAGTCTCCTCCCTGAGAACTAGACTAGTCCCCTCTCCTCCCTGAGAACTAGACTAGTCCCCTCTCCTCCTGAGAACCTAGTCCCCTCCTCCCTGAGAACTAGACTAGTCCCCTCTCCTCCCTGAGAACTAGACTAGTCCCCTCTCCTCCCCTAGACTAGTCCCCTCTCCTCCCTGAGAACTAGACTAGTCCCCCTCCTCCCTGAGAACTAGACTAGTCCCTCTCCTCCCTGAGAACTAGACTAGTCCCCTCTCCTCCCTGAGAACTAGACTAGTCCCCTCTCCTCCCTGAGAACTAGACTAGTCCCCTCTCCTCCCTGAGAACTAGACTAGTCCCCTCTCCTCCCTGAGAACTAGACTAGTCCCCTAGACTCCCCTCTCCCTGAGAACTAGACTAGTCCCCTCTCCTCCCTGAGAGAACTAGACTAGACTAGTCCCCTCTCCCCTCCCTGAGAACTAGACTAGTCCCCTCTCCTCCCTGAGAACTAGACTAGTCCCCTCTCCTCCCTGAGAACTAGACTAGTCTGAGAACTAGACTAGTCTCCTCCCTGAGAACTAGACTAGTCCCCTCTCCTCCCTGAGAACTAGACTAGTCCCCTCTCCTCCCTGAGAACTAGACTAGTCCCCTCTCCTCCCTGAGAACTAGACTAGTCCCCTCTCCCCTCCCCTGAGAACTAGACTAGTCCCCTAGTCTCCTCCCTGAGAACTAGACTAGTCCCCTAGTCCCCTCTCTCCCTGAGAACTAGACTAGTCCCCTAGACTCCCCCTCCCTGAGAACTAGACTAGTCCCCTCTCCTCCCTGAGAACTAGACTAGTCCCCTCTCCTCCCTGAGAACTAGACTAGTCCTAGACTAGTCCCCTCTCCTCCCTGAGAACTAGACTAGTCCCTGAGAACCCTCTCCTCCCTGAGAACTAGACTAGTCCCCTCTCCTCCCTGAGAGAACTGAGAACTAGTCCCCTGAGAACTAGACTAGTCCCCTCTCCTCCCTGAGAACTAGACTAGTCCCCTCTCCTCCCTGAGAACTAGACTAGTCCCCTCTCCTCCCTGAGAACTAGACTAGTCCCCTCTCCTCCCTGAGAACTAGACTAGTCCCCTCTCCTCCCTGAGAACTAGACTAGTCCCCTCTCCTCCCCACTCTTTCCACCATCCGCCTCACCCTTGGTCTCCCGAGAGGGAGGAAGAGATATGGAGGTCCTGATGACATCATCGGGCCAAACAGGAAACCGGGAAGACTGGGCAGGAAGTGGGCCTATGGAAAAGGCTCTTAGCAACGGGATATATCAGCCCTTAGCAACGGGATATTACGACTTAAGCCCTGAAGACCCCTTCTCTCCTTCACTACTCCTTCCTTCTCTTTCTCTCCATTCTTCTCTTCCTCTTTTCCCCTTCCTTCTCTCCTTCTTACTTCTTGCCTTCTCCCCCACATTCAAACAGGCTCAGCTGATGCCGACCGATATAAAGGTGAGGGGTCATATTCCAAACCGCCTGCTGTCAGAGCATGACCTTTAACAGCCTTTACTAATGACCTTTGACGGAGTCATGACATCATCATAGAGAGACCCATAATAGACTCTACCAGCTCAACAACACAGAAAGACACTTCACTAGAAAAAAAGGCCCTGTTTGTGTGTGTGTGTGTGTGTGTGTGTGTGTGTGTGTGTGTGTGTGTGTGTGTGTGTGTGTGTGTGTGTGTGTGTGTGTGTGTGTGTGTGTGTGTGTGTGTGTGTGTGTGTGTGTGTGTGTGTGTGTGTGTGTGTGTGTGTGTGTGTGTGTGTGTGGATTCGTACTTACAAATGTAAATTCATGTGGCGTGTTTGTTTGTATTTTTACAAGGACAGTGCACATTAATCAATGTTTCAGTAAAAGGGCCGGTTACAATAACAATACAGACAATCAATGAGCAGTGAGCCCATGCAGAGCAACATAGGACAAGCAAGACGTAGGATGCAGACAGAGCAACATAACACAAAAAGCAACAAGACAAAATCCATAAAAGCAACAAAGTGTTTCCACACCTCATAAGCTACAGACAACAAGACAACATGAAAAGCGGCAACACACTACTAGGGATTATGTTCACAAGTCTGATTAGCCATGTCTTCATGTGATAGGTGGTGCAGTTATGTGTGTCTGATGGCAGTGTATTCCAGACATGGGAAGCTCTCACAGAGAAAGCAGATTGACTAAAGGTGCTTTTCCTTAAGGGAACTATACAGTCACCTCTCATGGCAGACCTTGTGGATCTGCTGCCATATGTTTGGGTTTTCTGTTTAACAAAAGTACTGAGTGGAGGGGGAGCCAGGACATTTAGGATCTTGAATACAAGACATGCGTCGGTGTATTGCACAAGATTTTCCCAACTCAGGAGCTCATGCTTTCTGAGGATGTAACATTGATGATGGGTATTGGGCTTCCTATCAAACACTTTGAGAGCCTGTTTGTAGACAGACTGAATGGGTTTTAAAGTTGCACAGCAAGCTTGGGCCCAACTAGTCAAGCAGTATGTTAAGTGGCGGAGTATCATAGATTTAAAGATTTACAGTTTTTCTACCTCTGAAGTCAAACAATTTCGTATAAATCGGAAATTAGCCAGGTTGAATTTGGTGATTTGAATTACCCTTTTCACCTGCTTTTTAAAAGAGAAGTTGGAATCAAGTATGATGCCAAGGTACTTAAAATCAGATACCACCTGGAGCTTCTCCCCTGACACATAGACATCTGGCTTAGTAGCATCTGTTGCCCTCTTTGGGAGGAACATGCAGACTGTTTTTTTCACATTGAGATGCAAACACGAGTCACTGAGCCACTTTGTGACCTGGACCATTACAGTAGTGAGTTCTTGTGCAGCTTGTTGTTTGCTCTTTGCGTGCACATATATCACTGTATCATCTGTGTGTAGCAGCACTTTGAGCAGAGTGGTGAATATCATATATCTGCTCACTACAGTTACAGATGTGGGCGGCATTGCAAAACCCTTCCTCAGACGGGATGCATTCCAAAACACTGTCCTCACAAGGACCTAGTCATCCAATCAGAGCAGGCCTTGTCCTCCTGCTGACCACCTCTTACCTCTCACCCCTGGCTGGTCGTAGCATTATCACAGCAAAGAGGCTTCCGGTGTACACACACACACACACACACACACACACACACACACACACACACACACACACACACACACACACACACACACACACACACACACACACACACACACACACACACACACACACACACACACACACACACACCACCTTCCAGCCTATTGTGTGAGAAATGCAGACTCAGCAGCAGACACCAGGAGAGTAGGGGAATGTGTGCTCCTAAATATGGTCCTACTGGAAACATGCCAGCGGAACATTTAAAGGGGGCACACTGTCTCAGGGAGTCAGGGAGAAGTCTGGTGTGTATAGAGTGTGATAGATAGAGGATACAGTCATCCACACTGATGGAGGCGTGTTTTGTCCCTCTATCCCTCCTTTCGTCAGACCGCTCCATCACTGCGTACAGCCTGGCACGGGTCTGCATTTGCCTTGGTGAGATTGCAGTCATAATACTATTTTTGACGGCAGTCTGCTAGTCATGTTTAAAGTCCTCTGTCACACCATGTGAATCACAAAGACACTGAGTCAGACATTGTGGCATGGCAGGAAGGAAGTGAGCATGTCTAAAATGAACAAGCACAGCTCACTGTGTTTTATAGAATACAGCGCCTGTGGCTTTCATCAGAACCTACCACAGCTCATAGCGTGTCTGAGGCAAACCTCTTGCTCCTACAGCTTGGTGTGTGTGTTTTTCTAAAGCAAACCCCTCGCTCAGAGACCACATGAGATAGCAGTATGGGGAATTGTCAGATTATATATAGAGACCTTCAACATCACTAACAGAGAAGCCTCTATAAACTGAGTATACTAAACATTTGGAGCACCTGCTCTTTCCAGGACATAAACCAGATGTGTTCAACTCTCACCCTACGAAGTCCGGAGCCTGCTGGTTTTCTGTTCGACCTGATAATTAACCCATCTGTCTAAGCCGGGGGAGGGGGTTCTGCTAAGCTATACGGAATTGTTTTAAGAAGGTCATACCAAGGATCATTTAGCTATTTGATTAGGGATTTTATATTCTACCAACCTTATTGCTATTAGCCCATACAAACGCATTGAATAACATATTCACTACATGGAACAACAAATACCCCCCCCAAAATCTAAAGGAAGTTCATTCTGAAGTGTCTCTCCTATATCTGAGAGATAAAATAGAGATCAGGAGGACATCGACCTTAGTGCATTAATTGCGCACACCTGGTCGAAATCAGTCCCTGATTAGAGGGGAGCAATGAAGAAATGCAATGGAACTGGCTTCCAGTTGAGTTTGAAGGACATGCAGTAGACTGACCAGGCGAAACCTATGATCCCTTATTGATGTCACTTCTTAAATACACTTCAATCAGTGTAGATGAAGGGGAGGAGACAGGTTAAAGAAGGATTTTTAAGCCTTGAGACAATTGAGACATGGATTGTGTGTGACATTCCGAGGGTGAATGGGCAAGACAAAATATTTAAGTGCCTTTGAACGAGATATGGTAGTAGGTGCCATGCACACCAGTTTGAGTGTGTCAAGAACTGCAACGTTGCTGTGTTTCACACTCAACGGTTTCCCGTGTGCATCAAGAATGGTCCACCAACCAAAGGACATCCAGACAACTTGACACAACTGTGGGAAGCACTGGAGTCAACATGGGCCAACTGTCATGCCCTGACCATAGAGAGCGGCCAACTGTCACACCCTGACCATAGAGAGCGGCCAACTGTCACGCCCTGACCATAGACAACTGTTTATTCTCTATGTTGGTTGGGTCGGGGTATGATTTAGGGTGGGCTATCTAGGGGAATTGTATTTCTATGGTGGCCTGATATGGTTCCCAATCAGAGACAGCTATTTATCGTTGTCTCTGATTGGGGATCATATTTAGGTAGCCATTTTCCCATTGTGCTTTGTGGGATTTTGCCAGTGAGCATTATTATTTAGCGTTTAGTTTTTTTCTTTTTGTTCTTTGAAGTTTTCATTTCCAAAATAAAGGATGGAAACATACCACGCTGCATCTTGGTCTACTCCTTATGACGAATGTGACACCAACATCCTTGTGGAACGCTTTCGTCACATTGTAGAGTCCATGTCCCAGACGAATTGCGGCTGTTCTGAAGGTGTTCCTACTGTTTTGTAGACCGACATGTCCGTGTGCTTCTATAGAAGTTCTTCAGACATCAGAAAAGGCCAGTGGGTGAGAGTGGTATGAACATGCAGGTACCTTCATCTCTCCACTGTAGCTTATTGAGAGGGTTAAATACCTCTCAATTGCTAGAATCACCCATATCTCCACCTCCCTCCCTCCCTCCCCCTCTCTTAACAGCCCCTCTAAAGTGATCCCAGATGTTGCTGTGTTTCAACTCTGATTGGGGAAGGCAGCAGCGTCGTTAAACTAGCTACGCGATAGCCGCGACCTGCAGCAGTGTGTATGTGTGTGCAGGTCTCTTGGCTGTCGTGCTGAAGAGTAGCTGAGCTCTCTATGAAATACACATGTACACAGAGCTAAGAACTCCTCCCTCTTCTCCTTCTGCCTTTCTCTCCTCTTCCCTATCGCTCCTCCCTCTTCTCCTTCTGCCTTTCTCTCCTCTTCCCTATCGCTCCTCCCTCTTCTCCTTCTGCCTTTCTCTCCTCGTCCCTATCGCTCCTCCCTCTTCTCCTTCTGCCTTTCTCTCCTCTTCCCTATCGCTCCTCCCTCTTCTCCTTCTGCCTTTCTCTCCTCTTCCCTATCGCTCCTCCCTCTTCTCCTTCTGCCTTTCTCTCCTCTTCCCTATCGCTCCTCCCTCTTCTCCTTCTGCCTTTCTCTCCTCTTCCCTATCGCTCCTCCCTCTTCTCCTTCTGCCTTTCTCTCCTCTTCCCTATCGCTCCTCCCTCTTCTCCTTCTGCCTTTCTCTCCTCTTCCCTATCGCTCCTCCCTCTTCTCCTTCTGCCTTTCTCTCCTCTTCCCTATCGCTCCTCCCTCTTCTCCTTCTGCCTTTCTCTCCTCTTCCCTATCGCTCCTCCCTCTTCTCCTTCTGCCTTTCTCTCCTCTTCCCTATCGCTCCTCCCTCTTCTCCTTCTGCCTTTCTCTCCTCTTCCCTATCGCTCCTCCCTCTTCTCCTTCTGCCTTTCTCTCCTCTTCCCTATCGCTCCTCCCTCTTCTCCTTCTGCCTTTCTCTCCTCTTCCCTATCGCTCCTCCCTCTTCTCCTTCTGCCTTTCTCTCCTCTTCCCTATCGCTCCTCCCTCTGTCCTCTCATTCGTACAGTCTTAGAAAAAAGGGTTCCAAAAGGATTCTGTGGCTGCCCCTATAGAAGAACCCTTTCTGGTTCTAGGTAGAACACTTTTGGGATGCATGTAGAACCCTCTGTGGAAAGGGTTCTACTTGAAAAGGGTTCTACTTGGAAGCAAAAGGGGTTCTTCAAATGGTTCTATGAGGACAGCCAGAATAACGTTATCTGCACTCATTTCAGGCTATGTTGATGTTTCTCTTATTAATATTTATATTGTTCCAGATGATTGACAGGGCAATAAGAACAGCTTACACAGTTTTGATTGGACCAGAACCTCTCCCACAACCTTTTCCTACCTAGTGGAGTTTTGGGCAGGGAAGGGAAGGTTCTCTAAGTTCAGCCTGGTAGAAAGTTTCTAAAAAAGAAAAGGGGTGCTGTCAGTACCCCAGCCCAGCCCTGGCAATATGTGTGTGTGTGTAAAGGTTGCCAGAGTGGTGTGTGTGGCAGTGCCAGAGATATGTCAGTAGCTGAGTCTAGGCGCCACCATGGCCTCTCCCACTTTATGAATCTAACCATTTCCATTCCTGAACTGAATGGGGGCAAGGCAGGAGTGTGTGTGTGTCATGCTGAGGTGATAAAACCAGAGCAGCCAAATAAAAAACAAACAAATAATTAACAACCTCATTTTTGTTTCAAAGTCCAATCTCCCCGATCTCTCTCTCTCTCTCTCTCTCTCTCTCTCTCTCTCTCTCTCTCTCTCTCTCTCTCTCTCTCTCTCTCTCTCTCTCTCTCTCTCTCTCTCTCTTCACCCAAATGTTTTCCTTGGCAACATACGGCTTATAAAGCTATGATGGTTACAGATTGTAGGGACTCTCGCTCTCCCTCTCTCACACACACACACACCACACACACACACACACACACACACACACACACACACACACACACACACACACACACACACACACACACACACACACACACACACACACACACACACACACACACACACACACACACACACACACACACACACACACACACACTCCCTCTCTCACACACACACACACACACACACACACACACACACACACACACACACACACACACACACACACACACACACACACACACACACACACACACACACACACACACACACACACACACACACACACACACACACACACTCCTGGGGAGCTGGCTCCAGGCAATGTGCTATTCATTAAAGGGAATCAGATTCTCTTCACTTCGGAGCCTGTTTTTTTTCACAGAGGGGTAGAGAGAGAGAGAGGGAGGTTGAAGGAGGTAGCGAGAGAGAGAGAGTGAGGTAGAGAGAGAGAGAGAGTGAGGTAGAGAGAGGGGGGGGTAGAGGGACATAGAGAGAGGTAGAGAGAGAGAGAGGTAGAGGGAGTAGAGGGAGAGAGAAAAAGAGAGGTAGGCGAGAGAGGTAGATGGAGAGGGAGAGAGGGGGTAGAGGGAGGTAGCGAGAGAGAGGGAGTGGGAGAGAAAGAGAGAGAGAGGTAGGGGGTAGAAAGACTGAAAGAGAGAGAGCGAGGAAAGGGGAAAGGCGGAGTTGAGAGAGAGAGAAAGTAGGGGAGAAGATCTGGAGAATGTCTTGTAGTAGTTTAATGCCTCAATACATTCTCTCTCTCTCAGCCCTAATATCTCTGATTACCTGATCTGGCCTGACTCACAGCAGACTAACCTTGACCTCTGACCTCTAACCCTAACCCTTACAGTCACAATACAATAGATTACTAACAGTGAGTCATCATGCAGTAGGCCAGCGTTTATTAGTTCTGATCCTGGGGACCCAAAGGGGTGTTCAGTTTAGTTTTTTTCTCTAGAACTACACACCTGATTTAAATAATCAACTCATCAAGCCTTTAAAACTGGGACTGAGTGGAATAAAGGTGTGCAGTGCTAGGGCAAAAACTCAAATGTGTGTGTGTTTGTGTGTGTCTGTACTCACTATGCAGTAGGCCACCAGGGCGCCCTGTACAAAGCCGGCCAGTACATCTGTGGGGTGGTGCTTGTGGTCGGAGACACGTGATAGGCCGGTGTAGAATGCCATCATCAGCAGCGTGAACTGGACGAGGGGGCGGAGCAACCGGGCACCTCTCCACGTGAACCTGGACTGGAGATAGAACTGATGGAGAGAGGGAGAAAGAAAGAAAGGGAGAGAGAGAGTGAAAGGGATTATTATTTGAGTGGATGACCACAGAAAGACATTGAGCAGTATGTGTTTGATCTTACACAGACAGATTTATAGTGTTACACAGACAGATTTATAGTGTTACACAGACAGATTTATAGTGTTACACAGACAGATTTATACATCAGATATGAAGCACATGTGTAGATATGTATTTCATCAGGAGAAATTCCTTGGGAAAAGGGAATACGTGTGAAATATATTGTGTTATATTACTGAGATGAGTGTCTTTAAGAAGCCAAGGTCTCCCTCACCCCCTCGCTCACCCAACCACCCTCACCAAGTCCTAATAAGCAGACCTACAATAACAACAGCCCGGCCTAACTGCCGATCCTCCCCCATAATGCCATGGATTCCCAGAGGAAGGTATGGAGGAGGCTGCTGGCTCTTCCTGGAAGACAAGCTCATCATTATTGTTGTCTTCGAGGAAGGAGAGGAAGGCACCCTCCCATTCCTCTCTCCCTCGCTCCTCTCAGGGATGTTTAGAGCTCTGGCTTCCGCAGGCAGTGGCGGACTCACCATTAGACAGAGGCCTGACATCATCAGGGGCTTCGTGAACTGGTCATTATAATAAAATACAATCAAAATTGTAATCAAAACTGAAGATAATAATAATTTATCAGCACGAGGCTCCGCCTCATACAGCCAAATAATAATTCATCATAAAATCAATGATTTATTTCCATACATATCAATATTAATATAATCCACGTTTTTCTAATAGCTGCCTATTGAAATGCATGAATGTAATGCTGTGTAATAACATGAATGTAATGCTGTGTAATAACATGAATATATATATGCCATTTAGCAGATGTAATGCTGTGTAACAACATGAATGTAATGCTGTGTAATAACATGAATGTAATGCTGTGTAATAACATGAATGTAATGCTGTGTAACAACATGAATGTAATGCTGTGTAATAACATGAATGTAATGCTGTGTAATAACATGAATGTAATAACATGAATGTAATGCTGTGTAATAACATGAATGTAACGCTGTGTAATAACATGAATGTAATGCTGTGTAACAACATGAATGTAATGCTGTGTAATAACATGAATGTAATGCTGTGTAACAACATGAATAAGTGATTGATTGAGACATATTGAAGCAGGTTACGATAAAACAGGACAGTTCTATGGTAGATAGATTATACTGTATGAGGCTACTATAGCCGATACAAGAGTCAAGAGCAAAATAATACAACTGATTACATTATTACGTGCTAAATGTTTCTAATCAGTGGTGAGCAAACTAATGAATGAGCTACCACCTCCACTTATTTGACCAGCCAGAATTCAATTAACACATGATTATCAGATAAGTTACTAAGTCCCCCCCCCCCCCCCCCCCCGTCCGCAGGTCTAGGGGTGGAACGGTGAAGGGAAGGAGGGAAAAGGTGGAGACCAGGAAGAGGGTAAGACAGGAATGTCTGTCCTTCACAGCCATGATGTTTACTAGGCCTACTGTAGCAGTGTCAAATCAAATCAAATCAAATGTATTTATATAGCCCTTCGTACATCAGCTGATATCTCAAAGTGCTGTACAGAAACCCAGCCTAAAACCCCAAACAGCAAACAATGCAGGTGTAAAAGCACGTCAAGGGCTGTCCTAGTCCTAGAGAGATAGAGGCTGGAGTTCCAGTCCTGGTCCTAGTCCTAGAGAGATAGAGGCTGGAGTTCCAGTCCTGGTCCTGGTCCTAGAGAGATAGAGGCTGGAGTTCCAGTCCTGGTCCTAGAGAGATAGAGGCTGGAGTTCCAGTCCTGGTCCTAGAGAGATAGAGGCTGGAGTTCCAGTCCTGTTCCTAGAGAGAAAGAGGCTGGAGTTCCAGTCCTGGTCCCAGAGAGATAGAGAATGGTTCCAGTCCAGGTCCTAGAGAGAAAGAGGCTGGAGTTCCAGTCCAGGTCCTAGAGAGATAGAGGCTTCTGTGTGAGTATGAGATACATTTTCCCACCACAGAGTGAGGAATGTCTTAGATAATTTGTTTTGTGTTTGTGTCCTAAGAAAAACAGCAATAAAAAAACAACAATAGTCTTCTCATAAGTTTAGTGGTTTCTTAGAAAATTCTACTCAAGAAGAGAGATGTTTTCTCTCTGACTCACATAATAACTCCGGGACAGATATAAAACACACAACTGAGAAAGAGATAGAGAGAGAAAGAGATTTCCTGCCTTCATTCCGCACCAGCACAGAATGCCTGTAATATTGTTTACTAGCCATCTATTTGAAAAACAGGATCCTTGGAGTGTGTGCTGATGCGTGCGTCGCTGTGTGTAGTGTACAATCTGACTTGTTGGTCAGTTTCTATTTCCTAGGAGAGTTGGCTATTCTCTCCTCGCTCTTTTCCTTCTTCCCTCTCTTCTTGCTCTTCTGTGACTTCACCACACTCCGCCTCCCAGAAGACTTGTTCGTGGTTTAAATATCAAGCCTGTGCTCTGAAAGCACCACCTCTCTCCTTCCCTCCCTCTTTTCCACCACCTCTCTCCATTCTAACCGAGAGGCTGCCAGAGAGAGGCTGCCAGAGAGAGGCTGCCAGAGAGAGGCTGCCAGAGAGAGGCGGGGATATATCCAGAGCTCGCCACAAAATACCCCACAATACCCCAGGAGGCATGGGCCAACCAACCATGCACACCCAACAGCCTGTACAACCCAGCTCAGCCAAGCTAAACCTAACCTAGCCCAGCCCAAAACACTGACTGAGTCACACTAGGTCAGTAGTGAGCATAGTTATGGAAATATCTGCAGTTGTAATAGAGGAGAAGAGGGAACGAGAGATGGAGGGGATAAAGAGGAGAGGGAGAGACAAAGAGATAGGGGGAGAGTGGGGGTAGTGGATGTAATACTAATTAGTGTGTTGGTAGGATGGAGGCCCCCCGGGGCACAGAAACTGGCCTATGAACCACAACAGGTGGAGAGAGGAGGGGACAGAGAGGAGAGAGAGAAGGAGAGAGGAAGTGAGTTCAGCTGTTAAGAGGAAAAGAGGTGGAGAGCATCCATCCATCCATATAGCCATCCATCCATCTATACATCCATCCATCTATTCATCTATCCATCCATCTAGCCATCCATCCATCTATGCATCCATCCATCCATCTAGCCATCCATCCATCTATACATCCATCCATCTATTCATCTATCCATCCATCTAGCCATCCATCCATCCATCCATCCATCCATCCATCCATCCATCCATCTAGCCATCCATCTAGCCATTCATCTATTCATCTATCCATCCATCTAGCCATTCATCCATCTATCCATCCATCTAGCCATTCATCCATCTATCCATCCATCTAGCCATTCATCTATTCATCTATCCATCCATCTAGCCATTCATCCATCTATTCATCCATCTAGCCATTCATCCATCTATCCATCCATCTAGCCATCCATCTAGCCATTCATCTATTCATCTATCCATCCATCTAGCCATTCATCTATCCATCCATCTAGCCATCCATCTATTCATCTATCCATCCATCTAGCCCATCTATTCATCTATCCATCCATCCATTCATCATCCATCCATCCATAGCCATTCATCTATTCATCTATCCATCCATCTAGCCATTCATCCATCTATCCATCCATCTAGCCATTCATCTATTCATCTATCCATCCATCTAGCCATTCATCTATCCATCCATCTAGCCATTCATCCATCTATCCATCCATCTAGCCATTCATCTATTCATCTATCCATTCATCTAGCCATCCATCCATCCATCTAGCCATCCATCTATTCATCTATCCATCCATCTAGCCATTCATCTAGCCATCCATCTATTCATCTATCCATCCATCCATCTATTCATCTATCCATCCATCTAGCCATTCATCTAGCCATCCATCCATCTAGCCATCCATCTATTCATCTATCCATCCATCTAGCCATTCATCTAGCCATCCATCTATTCATCTATCCATCTATCTATCATCCATCCATCCATCCATCCATCCATCCATCCATCCATCCATCTACCCATCCATCCATCCATCTACCCACCCATCCACCCACCCATCCATCCATCCATCCATCCATCAATCCATCCATCCATCTACCCATCCATCCATCCATCCACCATCCATCCATCCATCCATCCATCCATCTTCCCATCCATCCATCCATCATCCATCTATTCATCTCCATCTATCCACCCATCCATCCATCCCCATCCATCCATCCATCCATCCATCCATCCATCCATCCATCAATCCATCCATCCATCCATCTATGAAGAGGAAAAGAGAGAGACTTCAGCTCATTAAACCTACTTCCCATAATGCTCTCTGTCATCTGCACTCCATTGTTTCTGTGTACCACAGTATGTGTGTGTGTGTGTGTGTGTGTGTGTGTGTGTGTGTGTGTGTGTGTGGGTGTGTGTGTGTCTTACTCACAGTCAGGTAGAGCATAGTAAACATAGAGAAGGAGGCATGTCCTGAGAAGAAGGATTTCCTGAAAAACAAACAAACGTGTACCACCATGAGGGCAGACACCAACAGAGCACAGTATGGAGTATCACATCATAGATGGGGCCAGGACTCAGTATGTGTGTGTGTGTGTGTGTGTGTGTGTGTGTGTGTGTGTGTGTGTGTGTGTGTGTGTGTGTGTGTGTGTGTGTGTGTGTGTGTGTGTGTGTGTGTGTGTGTGTGTGTGTGTGTGTGTGTGTGTGTGTGTGTGTGTGTGTGTGTGTGTGTGTGTGTGTGTGTGTGTGTGTGTGTGTGTGTGTGTGTGTGTGTGTGTGTGTGTGTGTGTGTACTGACCTGGCCTCCTGTACTTTGCTCTCAGGGCCATTACAGGTGTAGGAGGTGATGTATCCAAGGGAACAGTTGATGGCTGACCAGTCAGGATTACACACATCCAGGAAATGAGGTCTCATTCTGCCCACTGACACCTTGGCAATGTCTGTGAACGACTGGCTGATGGCACATCCAAATATAAACACTCCAACCTGGAGGATGCAAACAGCCATTAGTACCACGATGTACAACTATTAGTACCACGATGTACAGCTATTAGTACCACGATGTACAACTATTAGTACCACGATGTACAACTATTAGTACCACGATGTACAACTATTAGTACCACGATGTACAACCATTAGTACCACGATGTACAACTATTAGTACCACGATGTACAACTATTAGTACCACGATGTACAACCATTAGTACCACGATGTACAACTATTAGTACCACGATGTACAACTATTAGTACCACGATGTACAACTATTAGTACCACGATGTACAACCATTAGTACCACGATGTACAACTATTAGTACCACGATGTACAACTATTAGTACCACGATGTACAGCCATTAGTACCACGATGTACAACCATTAGTACCACGATGTACAACTATTAGTACCACGATGTACAACCATTAGTACCACGATGTACAACCATTAGTACCACGATGTACAACTATTAGTACCATGATGTACAACTATTAGTACCACGATGTACAGCCATTAGTACCACGATGTACAACCATTAGTACCACGATGTACAACTATTTGTACCACGATGTACAACCATTAGTACCACGATGTACAACCATTAGTACCACGATGTACAACTATTAGTACCACGATGTACAACTATTAGTACCACGATGTACAACTATTAGTACCACTATGTACAACTATTAGTACCACGATGTACAACCATTAGTACCACGATGTACAACTATTAGTACCACGATGTACAACTATTAGTACCACGATGTACAACCATTAGTACCACGATGTACAACTATTAGTACCACGATGTACAACTATTAGTACCACGATGTACAACTATTAGTACCACGATGTACAACTATTAGTACACAACCATTAGTACCACAATGTACAACTATTAGTACCACGATGTACAACTATTAGTACCACGATGATGTACAACTATTAGTACAACACCGATGTACAACTATTAGTACCACGATGTACAACCATTAGTACCACGATGTACAACCATTAGTAGTACAACTATTAGTACCACGATGTACAACTATTAGTACGATGTACAACTATTTAGTACCAACGATGTACAACTATTAGTACCACGATGTACAACTATTAGTACCACGATGTACAACTATTAGTACCACGATGTACAACTATTAGTACCACGATGTACAACTATTAGTACCACGATGTACAACTATTAGTACCACGATGTACAACTATTAGTACCACGATGTACAACTATTAGTACCACAACTATTAGTACAACTATTAGTACCACGATGTACAACTATTAGTACCACGATGTACAACTATTAGTACCACGATGTACAACTATTAGTACCACGATGTACAACTATTAGTACCACGATGTACAACTATTAGTACCACGATGTACAACCATTAGTACCACGATGTACAACCATTAGTACCACGATGTACAACTATTAGTACCATGATGTACAACTATTAGTACCACGATGTACAGCCATTAGTACCACGATGTACAACCATTAGTACCACGATGTACAACTATTTGTACCACGATGTACAACTATTAGTACCACGATGTACAACTATTAGTACCACGATGTACAACTATTAGTACCACGATGTACAACTATTAGTACCACGATGTACAACTATTAGTACCACGATGTACAACTATTAGTACCACGATGTACAACTATTAGTACCACGATGTACAACTATTAGTACCACGATGTACAACTATTAGTACCACGATGTACAACTATTAGCATGAAAACATTTAGCTATTTTTTTGTGTATCATTTATGGTCCGTCTCCACCCTCCCACACCTCTACTGGTACTCACCTGTTTGTAGAGAGATGAGACATAAGGGTTCCCAATGAAAGACTTAGATCCCTCTCTGCGATGGTGAATCCTGTAACACTCTCCTATAACAATCTATATAGAGGAGAGGAGAGGAGAGGATTTGCAATGAAAAGGTGGAAAGAATTGAACCTTACAAACAAACTCTTGATGATGCTCCGATGAGTGATACTGTCAACTCTCATGCTGTTAGGTCAAACACGCATCATGCATGGACACAGTGACAACCTATCGTTAATCATTCTCATGTTGAGTAAGTGAAGACATGGATAAAACCGGGAGGATGGAGAGAGAGACAGTGAGGATGGTGAATAGATAATAGACAGATGGAGAGATGAGCATGGCCTGACGTTCCCTCAGGCACCACTGGTATGATAACTAATGACGAGGCTTTAATGACAGAGGAGCTGATGGAGGGGAGGAGGAGGGGATGAGATGGACAGATGACACCTCTAACAGAGACAGATAGAGATAACACAGCTTATATCTATGGCTCTGGCCTTAGCTCTGTGGGTTAACACTGTCTCATACGATCCTGCAGTGATGTTGTAACACTAGAGCTGAACTGTTCTAGCAGGGCTGGGCTGCGGTGGGGTACAGCCTAACCCCCCCAAGAGACACAGGGGCACGCCATCCCGTTTGTAGACCCCCTGGATCTCCGAATGTCCACACACAGCCGTCTGTGCAACAACCGCCCACCCTCTCCTCTCTCACTATATCTCTCCTTTCCTCTGAGACAGCTAGAGATCTACTGTACCTCAACATTCTCCTCATATACTGCTATGAATCCATCTTTCTCTCTCTCTCTCTCTCTCTCTCTCTCTCTCTCTCTCTCTCTCTCTCTCTCTCTCTCTCTCTCTCTCTCTCTGTCTCTCTCTCTGTCTCTCTCTCCATCACTCTCCACGCTGCCTATCTCATCCCACTGTGCAGACAGAATCTGTTAGGGATGGCAGCAGGAGATGGAGGGAGAGAAGGGGGTTTCCCTGGGGAAAACACAGCCAAGAGGCCATGCTAGGAAAGTGTGTGTGTGTGTGTGTGTGTGTGTGTGTGTGTGTGTGTGTGTGTGTGTGTGTGTGTGTGTGTGTGTGTGTGTGTGTGTGTGTGTGTGTGTGTGTGTGTGTGTGTGTGTGTGTGTGTGTGTGTGTGTGTGTGTGTGTGAGAGTTTCTGCATGCGTGTGTCCGTGTAGGATTGGTGTCAGAATCACAGGAGACACCACTAATGATATACAGATGTGTGGACTCCACCAGCACCATGAGCTGTGAGAACACACACACACACACGCACACATACATACCCTCCTGGTTTGAATAAGCCGAAGCGCTGAGCTGGTAGCTAGATTGTACCACCATGAGGGCAGACGCCAACAAAGCACAGTCTAGGGTCTCATATAGTAGACGGGGCTAGGACTCAGTGCAGGGTGTGTGTGTGTGTGTGTGTGTGTGTGTGTGTGTGTGTGTGTGTGTGTGTGTGTGTGTGTGTGTGTGTGTGTGTGTGTGTGTGTGTGTGTGTGTGTGTGTGTGTTGAGCGAGGGCACTAGGGGCATCAAGCCTTCAGGGCAGGCAACAAGAGGCATGGAAATGAAGTATATCACATCAACAGCTCAAACCAGGAGTGTATGTGCGTGGTTCAAATGCACAAGCACACACACACACACACACACACACACACACACACACACACACACACACACACACACACACACACACACACACACACACACACACACACACACACACACACACACACACACACACACACACACACACACACACACACACACACACACCCTCCCTCACTCATCAGAAGAATGGAAACAGTCTGGAGCCAATGCTGGTATGGCGATGGAAAATTACTTCACACAGAGCACACAACACATGAAACAACACATACATAGAGAGACAGACAGACAGACAGACAGACAGACAGACAGACAGACAGACAGACAGACAGACAGACAGACAGACAGACAGACAGACAGACAGACAGACAGACAGACAGACAGACAGACAGACAGACAGACAGACAGACAGACAGACAGACAGACAGACAGACAGAGACATGGAGGGATGAGTATGGAGTATGAAGTGAGGGAGAGGAGTGATAGTAAGAGAGGTAGACTTACAGAGAGGATGGCAATAAGAATGCCAGCAGCACAGAGCACAGCATCGCTGATAGTGTCTCCATTTTTATATGGGTACCGGATGGACTCGTCAGAACAGTAAAAACCTCTCTGGTACGGCCGTATGGTGCTAGACTCTATTATCAGGAAGGGCAGGCCAGCTGCACAGAGAGAGAGGTGGGAGAGATAGAGGGGGGGAGAGAGACAGGCGGGAGAGAGAGAGAGAAAGGGGGAGATCGAGAGGAGAGGGGGAGAGAGGGAGGGAGAGAGACATAAGGTTAGTGACATGGACACAAACGGGAGGTCGACGTAGGGGGCTGGTTGCACCAGGGGAACATGGGAGAGCAAAGGAGGAGAGAGAAACAGAGGTTGGTCCAACATGGTCGTCCGAGTCTGGAAGAGTGACGGTTGTTGGAGCTCAAATCAGCCAGAGATAGTGATTTAATCACCACCCAGTTAACTCCAAACTTAACCCACTATTTCAATATTTAATCTAATATGGTCACTCTGTCTGACCCAGTTGACCATCCAGACCTCTAGACCTCCAGGCGTACCCCCTCTCTCCTTCCAGCCTTCCCCAGGCAGAGTGCTCTGTGGTAGGGCAGACTTACGGCCACAATGGGCACTATGAGCCCCACAGCAGTGAGGACGGATGAGGGGATGATGGAGTTCTTGTAGGAGTAATGCAGACTGACGTCGCTGCAGTAGAATCCACGCTGGTATGGACGCACTGAGGACCGGTGGAGAACCAGGCTTGGCAGCATGACTGCACACACACACACACAGGTCACCACACACCTGGGACAACTCTCAGACTACACACCAGAGCACGCAACACACACAGTCAACTTACCTGTGACCTGTGGGGAGAAGCCTACTCTGGTACACAGTGTGTGCTGATTAGTGGTTAGCAGGACATTCATTAAACTCTTTGTTTACATTGTCAACAACCTCCTGTTGATTTGTTCTGTACTGCGTCAGTCTGTCAGTTATATGTGTCGATTTTCCTTCCTTCTCCCTCCCTCTGAGGAGAGAGAGACTGGGGAGAGAGAGACTGGGGAGAGAGAGACTGGGGAGAGAGAGACTGGGGAGAGAGAGACTGGGGAGAGAGAGACTGAGGAGAGAGAGACTGGGGAGAGAGAGACTGAGGAGAGAGAGACTGGGGAGAGAGAGAGACTGAGGAGAGAGAGACTGAGGAGAGAGAGACTGAGGAGAGAGAGACTGGGGAGAGAGAGACTGAGGAGAGAGAGACTGAGGAGAGAGAGAGAGACTGAGGAGAGAGAGAGACTGAGGAGAGAAAGACTGAGGAGAGAGAGACTGGGGAGAGAGAGACTGAGGAGAGAGAGACTGAGGAGAGAGAGACTGAGGAGAGAGAGAGACTGAGGAGAGAAAGACTGAGGAGGGAGACTGGGGAGAGAGAGACTAAGCGTGGGGATCTCTCAGCCTGACGACTCACACTAAAATTCTTCCGGTGCTCTGTTATTCACTACATACTTTAGTCTGAGACCGCCATCATTGAAGTTGTTTGTGGTGACGAGTAGCGTTGTACAAAACAAAGTCATCGGCGATTGCATATCAAAGCCAATGATTCATTTTCAAAACACTGCTTTACCCATGTGAGTTCTGGCTCTGGCCCAACCCATCGGATGGCCCCAAATGTGTTCGCAATCGGTGAAGGGAGGTACTCAGATAGCAGGTTGATGGTTGTTGTCATGAATCTTGCCCTGAAGGCAGAACCGATCGATTTCTGCTAGATGGGCCAACCGCAAAGAGAAAATTGTCTAAGTAGTAAAAATGAATTGAAACAAAAATGTGCTTTTTGGGTTAGGGTTAGGCATTACGGTTAGCAGTGTAGTTAGGGTTAGTTTTAGTGGTTCGATTTATGGTTAGGGTTAGGTTTAGTGGTTCGGTTTATGGTTAGGGTTAGGTTTAGTGGTTCGATTTATGGTTAGGGTTAGGTTTAGTGGTTAGGTTTATGGTTAGGGTTAGGTTTAGTGGTTCGATTTATGGTTAGGGTTAGGTTTAGTGGTTAGGTTTATGGTTAGGGTTAGTGGTTCGGTTTATGGTTAGGGTTAGTTTTAGTGGTTCGGTTTATGGTTAGGGTTAGTGACCACTCTACAGTTAGTGACCACTCTTTAGTGACCACTCTACAGAGCTGCCTCCAGGGCAAGATTCATGACAATAGATGCCAACCTACACTCAGATCCAGACTCATTGCGGAGAAGCAACTAACATCCATGGGCGCGGCATAGCGTTTGGTCGAAGCAAGAAGTCTGGGTAGCCAGGCAAGGTTTCTGTCACCCATGTAGATAGCTATCTCAATGCTCTGTCGAGCCTACTTTCAATACACACACCCTGTGAGACTTCCAGAGATCCATATGGTAAACAGCCAAGCCCATTCTGAGGACTCTCTCCCTCTTTCGCTCTCTTTCTCTCTCTTTCTCTCTCCCTTCATACTCGCCGGGTCCTCGGCGGGAGAGGGGATTCACATGCTAATGAGGAGGAGTGAAAGGAGGTCATGGGCTTAGCAAACGTGGGAAACACACACACATACACACACACACACTGTCCTGACCTCCACTAACCTACCTAAACCACTCAAAGAGCTGGGAAGCTCAAGAGGGTGACACAAAAAGACGGATGAGGAGACAGAAAGAGAGAGAGAGAGAGAGAGAGAGAGAGAGAGAGAGAGAGAGAGAGAGAGAGAGAGAGAGAGAGAGAGAGAGAGAGAGAGAGAGAGAGAGAGAGAGAGAGAGAGAGAGTGAGAGAGAGAGAGAGAGAGAGGGCAGCATTGGGATAAAAAGAGGAGAGTGAGTGAGTGAGTGAGTGAGTGAGTGAGTGAGTGAGTGAGTGAGTGAGTGAGTGAGTGAGTGAGTGAGTGAGAGAGAGAGAGAGAGAGAGAGAGAGAGAGAGAGAGAGAGAGAGAGAGAGGGGGCAGCAGTGGGATAAAGAGGAGGGAGAGAGAGAGGCTGATGTCGGACACTCTCCTCTCTGCCTTGAATGCCTGTTTATAAAAGTCTCTCTGTCCGTGCTGTAACCACTCCCTTTCTCTCTCCCTTCGACCCTCTCTCTGCCCAGTAGATGCCCAACAAGATATCACCGTTTTATCAATATCACTTCAGATTCTGACGTTTATCCACATTTCTCCAAATGTCAAACTTCAACGTGTTTTTGACACTGTGGGCTGCTCCTCCTGCTCTGCATTGTTCTGAATGGTCAGGTTAAGAGTTAAAGCTTTTGGATAAAACATGACGTTTAGGCATTCACTCCGACTGGTTGACTTAAGGGTTAAGATATGGGATAGGGTTGAAATAGAAAACGAGTGTCTACCACTGCGATTGAACACGCAACCTTCGGCTATGGAGTCATGGGATTACGGCCATCCACCACCCTCATCCACGACACAGTCAAATCGGTCAATCGGCCTTCTCTGTTATCGCTACAATATACTGGAATGCAAAGCCCGTGGACTTGAGAAGCTGCACTGATTATTGTATTTTTACATTTAAATGGGCTCAAATCTATCCAAACCTTTACACATCAAATCAAATGTTATTTTGTCACATGCGCCGAATACAACCTTACAGTGAAATGCTGACTTACAAGCCATTAACCAACAAAGCAGTTTAAGAAAAATACCTAAAAGAAAAAAGAAATAAAAGTTACAAATAATTAAAGAGCAGCAGTATAATAACAGTAACGAGACTATATACAGGGGGTACCGGTACAGAGCACGGGGGCACCTGTTAGTCGAGGTAATTGAGGTAATATATATATACATGTGGGTAGAGTTATTAAAGTGACTTTTGCATAGATAACAACAGAGAGTAGCAGCAGCATAGGGGTGGGGGGGTGGGGGGGGCTGGAGTGTTTGACCATTTTTAGGGCCTTCCTCTGACACCGCCTAGTATAAAGGTCCTGGATGGCAGGAGGCTTGGCCCCACTGATGTACTGGGCTGTACGCACTACCCTCTGTAGTGCCTTGCGGTCGGAGGCCGAGCAGTTGCCGTACCACGCAGTGATGCAACCAATCAGGATGCTCTCGATGGTGCAACTGTAGAACTGTTTGAGGATCTGAGGACCATTGCCAAATCTTTTCAGGCTCCTGAGGGGGACTAGGTTTTGTAGTGCCCTCTTCACACATGAGTTACTGTATCTGTGGTTCCTCATATGTAAGACAACAGCCGATGATAGTGTTGTTGTTGTTGTTGTTAGAATGATATATTATTGGACGTAATGTATTTGTATTTTGTATTGTTTTAGTGAGTATTTGTATAGTGGCTGTGTAAAAGCCCTTACCTGCCCAGGGACAACGGGTGCGAATTATTTTTTGGCTAACCCCGGCACATTTACATGGGTGTTGCATTATTGATGTTAATGTGCATTGTTCCCTATAAATAAAATAAATAAATAGTGGCCGGGTCTGAAGGCATTTCCCGACATTCTCAGGACATGGACAGACGTCCAGTTTCGAAGTCAATCTTGAGCGATCTGGCTGAGATGCCAGTCCTGTATTATCCTGCCCACCATCTCTATGAGAGCAGCCTGGTATGTAGGCATTCTCTTCATACCACCCCCCCCCCCAAAAGTGAGTGAGAGAGAGGGCGAGAGCGAGGGAGAGGCGAAAAGAAAAGAAAGAGGTGGGCAGGGCTGCTGGCGAGAGCCCAGCTGGACTTGAGTGAATTAAATAAAGATCTTTCATGGGGTCACATCCAGAGATATGGGAGAAAGAGGGAGAGAGAGACAGAGGAGAGAATGGAGGGAGGAGGGACGTGGGTGGTTTTACGAGCGGAGTCGTGGTTGTGCTCAGTGGAAAGTTTCTATTAGTCTTATCAGATTCTGGTATGCACTTCTCTCCTCTAGACTGAGAGAGAAACCGCAGAACACGCGTGAGAAAGAGAGAGAGAGAAAGAGAGCACAGTAAGAGAACGGGAGAGTGAGAGGGGGAAGAAAGCTGTTTACACACAATTATATTTCCAATATCCAACTTTTAATCTACTGACAACAATATGAGCAATTACCAACCGCAGGACCTGTAGGTGTCTGTGTGTGTGTGTGTGTGTGTGTGTGTGTGTGTGTGTGTGTGTGTGTGTGTGTGTGTGTGTGTGTGTGTGTGTGTGTGTGTGTGTGTGTGTGTGTGTGTGTGTGTGTGTGTGTGTGTGTGTGTGCGTGCGTGCGTGCGCGTGCGTGTGTACATGCGCGTGTGTGTGTACATGCATGTGAGTTGTGTGAGCGTGTATGAGAGAGATTACAGCTGGCGCCTGTTTGATTGGCTTTGTGGTTAATTTTGCCGCTGCCAATTAGAGGACCGATTCCTCTCTGAAACTCTAGTGGCACTATACAGGGCTTTAGACCTGTACCCTGAACTACACCCTGATGAGGGAGGGAGGGAGGGAGGGAAGGAGGGAGGGAGGGAGGGAGGGAGGGAGGGAGGGAGGGAGGGAGGGAGGGGAGGGAGGGAGGGAGGGAGGGAGGGAGGGAGGGAGGGAGGGAGGGAGGGAGGGAGGGAGGGAGGGAGGGAGGGAAAGGGGAGGATGGGGGTGAATGACGGGAGGTGTAGAGCAGAGGAAGAAGCATTGTGATCTGCTCTAAACAGAGGATTTCCTCTTGTGTCTTGCTGTCTCAGTCATACCAGCCCTGCCTGCGGAGACAGGGGGCCAGGGGTCAAGGATAGAGGGGGAGGGGAAGAGACTAAAGGGTTTGACCCTGTTCGCCCTGCTAGTCTATTAAAGCTACAATCCTCCTCCTTTTCTGTCTCTCCTCTTCATGAAGATGGATCAGCTCAGCATTAGTGTGCATGCAACTCCGTGTACGTGCGTGTGTGTGCGCACGTCATTAGTGATGCGCGGGTTGACTCATAACCCGCAGTCCCAGCGGTTATATCCGCGGGGCAGGCGGGTTTAGGGTCATTAAATATTGTATGGATGAAGGGCAGGTAGGTGGCTGGTGGATTGAATGAAGAGAAAACAATACCTTAAAAAATCCATAAATGTATCATTCTTGTGCAATTTATATCTATAGGCTACTTCGAGGTCTGTCTTTCATTATTTTAGGCTATCATACGCACTAAATTAAAAATTAGTGCGTATGGCTAAACTTCAGGGCCTAACTGTACACACACCAAATAGCCTACACGCCAATAGCCAAATGCTTTTGGGAACGGGCAGAAAAAGTTCACATCAATCCACAGAGGACAATGTCGGAGTTTAATTTAGGAAGAGAAAAGCTGCGAAATTGGAGAGTTGAAAATAAAGAGATGGGAGGGAGAGAAAAGTCATGTTTGGGAAAGATCTGATGAACTGGTAAAAGACGATGATAGCAGTGACGATTGTGAGGCGATATACACATTTAACAGTCACAAGATGGGGACTGCAAATAGGGAAGTTCAAGATGTCTGCTGTTCAGATGGGTTAAATGGCAACTGACATCTGGACAGACTGTAGGTTTGTCCTCTCATATAGCCTTAATATTAACTCCTGCAAAATGAAGGACTTCTTGCAGTAAAATGATACACCAAATGTAGGCAACATTTTTACTCAGGAACATCTTGAAAGAACGTGAATGCTCAGTTAGATACCGCCTGTAGAGGCGCTATCTTTATCAGCATCGTAAACGCTGATAGTATTTCCAACCACATAAAATATGCATGGAAGGCCCACTGAAATCTCATCAGAAAAATAATGGGTCGTTTTCGCAGCTTTCTACTTCCTTACAACCAAACTGATTTTGTAGAGAATATTTTTTTATATATTTTTTTGTAACAGTGCTTTCAAAGGGCCCTTAAGCTTCTCTGCTCTGCGAAAATGAAAAGGGGGATACTTAGCCAGTTGCACAACTGAACGCATTAAACCGAAATGTGTCTTCCGCATTTAACCCAACCCCTCTGAATCAGGGGTGAAGTCAATCAAAAACAACACTATGAAAAGCTCATCCAGCTGACAGAGAAAACTTTACCGATGTCCACTAGACTGAAGCGTTCATTCTAGTGATTAATGGATTTACTTGGTCTTCCAGGGCTACATATCATGAAAGAAGGGAAGCTGCATGTATCTAATTATAGGCATGTTGACTATTAGAAATGAGAAATTATGAGCAGAAACATACTGTATCTAAATCAGGCAACAACAACTAAAACTGAAGTCCAAAAATAATTGCGCCGTCTCTGACTGTAGCCTACAGCGCATTTTCTATACTGGCGGTTTAGGGTCGAATGCGGGCCTAAGATCGTCACTTTATCACAAATAGTCTGGCGGATGCGGACGGGTTGTTAGCAATTGCGGGTGAACAAACAGCACCACAGCACCACTAGCGTGCGTGTCTACTCGTGACATGGCTCTTTGAGACAGACTGGGGAGAAAAAGGGAGGGAAATGACAGGGAGAGAGATAGAGAGGTTGAAAGAGTTCTACCTGACAACTTTCTGAGGAAGTGAACATTCTCCCTGCTCCTTATTGATGACATAATAAAGGTCTGCTAATCCAATCGTTAGCTAAGCTCCAGTTCCGGATTAGAACAAAGGGTTAAAACTCCCTAGCAACTCGATTCACACAGGTACCACAGCTCTAGTGTGTCTGGTCCATTAACTACGTTATCAGGGTCTTTCTGAGCCCAGGGCAGTTGGGGGCCTGGTCGCTGGTCTGCTCTGATAAGCTGTGTGTACGTGTGTGCATGTATCTGTGTGGGCGAGTGCATGTGTGTGTGTGTGTGTGTGTGTGTGTGTGTGTGTGTGTGTGTGTGTGTGTGTGTGTGTGTGTGTGTGTGTGTGGCAGGAGGAGGAGCTGTATGAAGAATGGGTGGCTGGGCACCAGTTCCGCTAGCCCGGCGGCATTGTTCTGATCTGACCCGTCAATGCCAGCGTGTGTGTGTGTGTGTGTGTGTGTGTGTGTGTGTGTGTGTGTGTGTGTGTGTGTGTGTGTGTGTGTGTGTGTGTGTGTGTGTGTGTGTGTGTGTGTGTGTGTGTGTGTGTGTGTGTGTGTGTGTGTGTGTGTGTGCTACATGGGCATTAAGGTACGATATGTGTGGACCCTGAGAAACTCTTTAGGAGTGTGCTATTCCACTTTGCAAGGTTAGAGGTCAGGGATCAGGGGTCAGGGGTTATGGGTTAGGAGAGAACCCTCACATGAGATCAGAGCAAGCCTGAAATACTGTACTACCAATGACTTGAACAGCTTTGGCATAGAAGCTACAATCTCTCCTCTCCCTCTCCTCTACTCTCTCTACTCTCATTTTCAATTCTACTTTTCAATTCTACTCCATATGCTGATCTGTGTATGAGTGTGTTTGAGAGAGTTTTGTCTGTGCAAGCTGCTGATGTCACTCACACACACACAGAGAGAGACAAGCCGCTGCATCAGCAGAGCACTGTACAGTGTGAATGGCCTCTTTTCTCCTGCAGTGAAAGGGCAGCCAGCTAGGCAGGGTTAGAGCTAGGCAGGGTTAGAGCTAGGCAGGGTTAGGGCTAGGCAGGGTTAGGGCTAGGCAGGGTTAAAGCTAGGCAGGGTTAGAGCTAGGCAGGGTTAGAGCTAGGCAGGGTTAGGGCTAGGCAGGGTTAGGGCTAGGCAGGGTTAAAGCTAGGCAGGGTTAGAGCTAGGCAGGGTTAGGGCTAGGCAGGGTTAGGGCTAGGCAGGGTTAGGGCTAGGCAGGGTTAGAGCTAGGCAGGGTTAGAGCTAGGCAGGGTTAGAGCTAGGCAGGGTTAGGGCTAGGCAGGGTTAGAGCTAGGCAGGGTTAGAGCTAGGCAGGGTTAGGGCTAGGCAGGGTTAGAGCTAGGCAGGGTTAGGGCTAGGCAGGGTTAAAGCTAGGCAGGGTTAGAGCTAGGCAGGGTTAGAGCTAGGCAGGGTTAGGGCTAGGCAGGGTTAAAGCTAGGCAGGGTTAGAGCTAGGCAGGGTTAGGGCTAGGCAGGGTTAGAGCTAGGCAGGGTTAGAGCTAGGCAGGGTTAGGGCTAGGCAGGGTTAGGGCTAGGCAGGGTTAGAGCTAGGCAGGGTTAGGGCTAGGCAGGGTTAGGGCTAGGCAGGGTTAGGGCTAGGCAGGGTTAGAGCTAGGAAGGGTTAGGGTTAGAGCGAGGCAGGGTTAGAGCTAGGCAGGGTTAGGGCTAGGCAGGGTTAGAGCTAGGCAGGGTTAGAGCTAGGCAGGGTTAGAGCTAGGAAGGGTTAGGGTTAGAGCTAGGCAGGGTTAGAGCTAGGCAGGGTTAGGGCTAGGCAGGGTTAGAGCTAGGCAGGGTTAGAGCTAGGCAGGGTTAGAGCTAGGCAGGGTTAGGGTTAGGGCTAGGCAGGGTTAGAGCTAGGCAGGGTTAGGGCTAGGCAGGGTTAGGGCTAGGCAGGGTTAGTGCTAGGCAGGGTTAGAGCTAGGCAGGGTTAGAGCTAGGCAGGGTTAGGGCTAGGCAGGGTTAGAGCTAGGCAGGGTTAGGGCTAGGCAGGGTTAGAGCTAGGCAGGGTTAGAGCTAGGCAGGGTTAGAGCTAGGCAGGGTTAGGGCTAGGCAGGGTTAGGGCTAGGCAGGGTTAGAGCTAGGCAGGGTTAGGGCTAGGCAGGGTTAGGGCTAGGCAGGGTTAGGGCTAGGCAGGGTTAGGGCTAGGCAGGGTTAGAGCTAGACAGGGTTAGGGCTAGGCAGGGTTAGAGCTAGGCAGGGTTAGGGCTAGGCAGGGTTAGGGCTAGGCAGGGTTAGGGCTAGGCAGGGTTAGGGCTAGGCAGGGTTAGAGCTAGGCAGGGTTAGGTCTAGGCAGGGTTAGAGCTAGGCAGGGTTAGGGTTAGGCAGGGTTAGGGCTAGGCAGGGTTAGGGCTAGGCAGAGGGTGCGGGGTGCTTGCTCTGAGAGATTGCTCTGAGACACACAGGCACCTGATAGGACAGCCTCTGGGCCAGGGGTCTTTACAGACAGGCACCTGCAAAAGACAGACTCTGAGGTCCTTGCTTCAGCTCCCCTTACCCCTGACCTCTAAGCCTTAATCCTACATACATTTTTGGTACATCAATTTTTGGACTTATAAATGAATGACACATACCTATTGATTCTTGAAGAATATGCCTCATTAGCTTAGATCAACTGTCCTACCCCATCAGAACCCAAGATATAAGCTTGTTTAACTCCAATGTTTGTAAACAACGTAAATGTAAACAAACACTGCATAGCCTCAAACATGGTTAAAACTATACATTTGATATCATGGATGGTCAGTCCTTGATCTTCTGTCATTGATTTTGTTTGGTGCAGTATTATATGCCTTTAGTCTTCGTTTCATAAGGGGGGGAAAGACGGCATGTTTTCCATAGGAGGGGGAACCCAACATGGCACTTTTGAGGCAGAGCTGCTGTGCTCAGAGATCAAATGATCTGGGGACTGGCGAGTCCAGCACACTGCTTCCATCATGTTATATCTGCTTTAGGAGGGAAAAACGAGACCCCATAGGACCCAGCAGCACACAGATCCCAGGGCTTTATAGTATAGAGAATAAAGGACAGTGTGTAGAATAGAGCCGTCTGTCAGGCCTGCTGGGCGTTCCTCTACATTACCCTGTAGGACAAAGACCTGGTCTGGAAAGTAGGGCTGGAGGCCCTTTGAAAGCTGATGACTCCCCCCGCCCTCCCCCCACCCCCACCCCATTCCTCTATTTCTCTACTCGTTCCCCTCTCCTCAAACCCTCCTCCTTTCTCCACCCATCCTTACCGCCAGGCCCCGATATCAGAGGCTCAGAGCACCAGAGCGCCAGCTGTCACTAAGGGAAGAGTGTACCGTCTCTGTCTGGGCCAGAGATCAGGGCCTACTACCCCGGTCAATTCCATTCAATTCAAGAAACATATGTTAACATTGCCAAAGCAAGTGAGGTAGATAATATACAAAAGTGAAATAAACAATAAAAATGAACAGTAAACATTACACTCACAGAAGTTCCAAAAGAATAAAGACATTACAAATGTCATCTTATGTATATATACAGTGTTGTAACGAAGGTTGTCTCTCTCTCTGTGTGTGTGTGTGTGTGTGTGTGTGTGTGTGTGTGTGTGTGTGTGTGTGTGTGTGTGTGTGTGTGTGTGTGTGTGTGTGTGTGTGTGTGTGTGTGTGTGTGTGTGTGTGTGTGTGTGTGTGTGTGTGTGTGTGTGTGTGTGTGTGTGTGTGTGTGTGTGTGTGTACATGTTTAACTATACTTGTGGGGACATTTTGTTCGTCCCCACAAGTCAAATGCAAATTTCTAGGGGGTTTAAGATTAAGGTTAGAATTAGTGTTAGGGTTAGAATTAGGTTTAGGAGCTAAGGTTAGGTTTAGGGTTAGGTTTAGGATTAAGGTTAGGTTTTGAGGTTAAGGTTAGAGTTAAGATTAGAGTTCGGTTTAGGGGTCAGGGAAAATAGGGTTTTGAATGGGACTGAATGTTGTGTCCCCACAAGATTAGTTGTATTTTTTATTTCTATTTCAGCTTTATTTAACCAGCTAGGCCAGTTGAGAACAAGTTCTCATTCATAACTGTGACCTGGCCAAGATAAAGCACTGCGACAAAAACAACAACACAGAGTTTCACGTGGGATAAACAAACGTACAGTCAATAACACAATAGAACATCTGTGTGCAGTGTGTGCAAATGAAGTAAGGAGGTAAGGCAATAAATAGGCCATAGTGGCGAAGTATTACAATTTAGCAAATTAACACTGGAGTGATAAATGTGCAGATGAGGATGTGCAAGTAAAAATACTGGTGTGCTAAAGAGCAGAAGAAAATATACATATATATATATATATATGGGGATGAGGCAGGGAGTTGGTCGGATGGGCTATTTACAGATGGGCTGTGTACATCTGCAGCGACCGGTAAGCTGCTCTGACAGCCGATGCTTGAAGTTAGTGTGTGTGTGTGTGTGTGTGTGTGTGTGTGTGTGTGTGTGTGTGTGTGTGTGTGTGTGTGTGTGTGTGTGTGTGTGTGTGTGTGTGTGTGTGTGTGTGTGTGTGTGTGTGTGTGTGTGTGTGTGTGTGTGTGTGTGTGTGCTTGCGTGCGTGCGTGCGTGCGTGCGTGCGTGGGTGGGTGCGTGCGTGCGTGCGTGCGTGCGTGTGTGTGTGTGTGTGTGTGTGTGTGTGTGTGTGTGTGTGTGTGTGTGTGTGTGCTTGCGTGCTCAAAGAAGTAAGTGTGAGCTTCTATTTCTATCAAGACAATGGATGTTAAATCCCGGCTATAGTGTGAGCGGCCTCAGTATTGTTCTCCAGTTTAGCAGTGACCTTCTCCTCTCCAGCCCTCTGTATGTAAACAGGACAGAGAGAGTGTCAGAGAGAAGGATAAGAACTAACAGCCTTATAACAGCCTTTTAACCGCCTCTTGCTGGATAAGACTAAATACAAACAATAGAATCACAAAGTCTGAAATACAGCCCCAGAAAGCCTCTGTAACATGTATCTCCTGTCAACTAAATAACCAGCCAATGACACGGCGGAAGGGCGGGAGTATCTGAGAGATACACAAGCAGTGAGGAACTAACTCTCTATCTCCCTCTATCTCCCCTTTCTGCAGCTCTCCCCTCCATCCCTCTCTCTCTCTACCCCGAGGACTATTAGTGCTCGTTAGCGGCACAAAGAGCCCAGACGCATCAAAAGAACCATTGTTCCCCAAAACAGTGAATATCTTCCCCACCCCCAGAGAGAGAGAGAGGGAGTCCGTATTGAGGCCAGAGGGGCCAGTGTGACAGTGAAGAGAAGAGATGGAGAGATGAGGCCCTGTCAAGGATGGTCGGGACAAAGCGAAGAGAGAGGGAGAGACTGGAGAGAGAGACAGAAGGGGCTGTCAGATGTTTATGCGTGATGCCCACACACAGAATTCCACAGAACACACACTCGAAACGTCAACTTGAAACCCACACTTAGAACATACAGCTAAACACCCTGGAATTATAATCAAGAGTTCAAGACGCATGCACGATCAGACACCCACACACACAGACAGAGGAGTAAGATCAGACACACACACACACAGACAGAGGAGTAAGATCAGACACCCACACACACAGACAGAGGAGTAAGATCAGACACACACACACACACAGACAGAGGAGTAAGATCAGACACCCACACACACAGACAGAGGAGTAAGATCAGACACACACATACACAGACAGAGGAGTAAGATCAGACACCCACACACACAGACAGAGGAGTAAGATCAGACACCCACACACACAGACAGAGGAGTAAGATCAGACACCCACACACACACAGACAGAGGAGTAAGATCAGACACCCACACACACAGACAGAGGAGTAAGACCAGAGGAGCAGAGGACAGGTCAAGTGAATCGGCATCATTATTCCTATCACACACGCTGGCTACAGAAAGCACAAAGGGCACCGCATATGGCAAGCACAAATACGCTGCCCGCACAGCCAGTCCAGTCTGTTACACTAACATAACTAATGACAGCCCTGAGGCCTCAGAAACCCCGCAAGTGTATCATTATCATCTAGCCGTACAACCAGTAGCCTCAAACACCAGCTGTGACTGTGTGTGTGCGTGTGTGCGTGTGCGCCCATGCGTGTGTGTGTTTGCCATATGCCATCCTCTTGTGTATGCTGTCACGTCCTGGTTGTACAACCAGCAGCCGGAGACCAGGTGGCTATTTAAGAGAAACACATCAGCCTGGGCATGATGCCACTTAGATTATAAACACGCACTCACACTCTTGGAAGTCTGGGTGCCCTATATGAAGGTTGGCGTAGACAACATGCAAGGAGCTAAGTCTAGTTATGTAAGGCAGTAATACTGGAGCTAAAGCCTCAGGAGCTAACTCACCTTCTACACAACAGAACACAGGCTCTGAATAGAGAAGGAATCCATACCATAACAAACGCATCGGCCCAACCCTAACCCCATAGCAACTCAACCATAATACCACCATATCACAATACCAAACCAGAAATGTCCTGTATACTATAGACATCATGTTCACATGCGTGACCCTCTACAGCAGGGTTATTCAACTCTTACCCTACGAGGTCCAGAGCCTGCTGGTTGTCTGTTCGACCTGATTGCACACACCTAAATATCTAAATAAGTCCCAGATTAGAGGGGGAAATGAAGAAAGAAAACGCTGTGGAACTGTCTTCAACGTCCAGAGTTGAGTTTGAGGGCTCTATAGGTTAGTGTGGCCCTGTATCAATGCACAGAACTGTAAATAATGGAGTTTGTGTGTGTGTGTGTGTGTGTGTGTGGTTTATGTTCTCTCTTGATGGAAAGAGGTCTGTAAACATACCGGTTTACATGAGTTTAAACCCAGCTCCCCTTCCCATATCAGCCTGACGACTCCCATTCGAACTGCTGTCTGTCTGTAGTGCGTGAGCCAAGTCACTGTGTGTCCTCTAAAACAGGGCTCTCCGACCTTGTTCCCTGACAGCTAGGGTTGGAGAGACCTGGACTAGAGTAGACCCGTAAAAAGATGTAATAACTGTACTTCCTGGAACGACCCGATCTGTAAACACAACTGTGTTTGGTCTACCGGAGAATAAACAGCACCACTCACAACAATTAACCCAAAATCTGTTTGGTATGTGTGTGTTACTGTGTGTTTACAGTTGTGACGTGAGCCACCTATGGTTAGATTAGTCATCCATCCAACAGGCGCCTGGCTAACACTAGGGCTACCAGCCTGCAAGTAAACTACTGACATTCCTCCCTCTACAGGGTCCCACTACCACCATCACTCCACTGATTGAGCTAGGGAGAGGGAGAGGGGGCTGGCAAAGTGGGGTTAGAGGGAGGTAGAGGTGTGGAGGAGGGAGGAGGAGGGAGGAGGCTGGAAAGCGGACAGTATTACGTTTCACAGCAAAGTGAGACACACCTACATCCGACTCACACTACCTTTCCCGTTTCCCACCCTTTCCTGAGTGCCCCTACATACACACACACACACACACACACACACACACACACACACACACACACACACACACACACACACACACACACACACACACACACACACACACACACACACACACACACACACACACACACACACACACACACACACACACCGACACACACACACACACACACGCGTGCATACACACACACATACACACACACACACAATTACGCCAGATGTCAAGAGAGTTCGGTACAGCTGGCTGATGAGGAATGTAAGAAATCCTGTTAAATATGTATAGAGCCGGTCAGTCAGTCAGAGTAAAGTGTCTGAGGAGAGATACTCATACTGGGGAGATAGAGTATAGGGTTAAAGTTATGTACGTGATTGAATGGGTTAAAGTTAGGTACAACTGCTGTAATGTATTGCTGTAAGTCTTAATGGGAGGTAGAGACAAGGGTAACAGCCCCTATAGGTGGTGAACGTTAGTATAGGCTAATTCCCCTGGACTCTAATGCTATTCAGAGACTGACGCCAGGCTGCACACACAAACACACATTACCTCAAATCTCAAATTCAGCTAATTCAGTGACATGAGGAAATGTTAATAATCATGAATATGTACCGCCTGTTCCCGCTCTCCCCCCCCCCCTGGCGCTCGAGGGCCCTGCATTACCCACTCCTGCCTTCCCTCGTCACCTTCCCAGTCCCCTGCTCTGCTCCCCACTGCTGTATTGACTGTTGTTTGTCCTGGTGTATCTGTGTTCGGACGCTGTTTCTGTCTTGCTCTTTGTCTGTTCATAATTAAATGTCAACCTGCTTCTCATCTCTGGCCTCGGTCCTTACAGAATAAGATTGGTCGCTATAGAGACATTTGCTTAGCTACATTTACTTAGCATTTACTTTCACTGTTTGTTGCCTTCTGAGCAGCCAACTGGATTAAAAGTCAGAGTGGAGAGGAGAGAGAGAGAGAGAGAGAGAGAGAGAGAGAGAGAGAGAGAGAGAGAGAGAGAGAGAGAGAGAGAGAGAGAGAGAGAGAGAGAGAGAGAGAGAGAGAGAGAGAGAGAGAGAGAGACTGGAGTTTATATTCTGAGAAAGATGCCAATCTTGAATAGTTCCCCAGCTCTAGTCTGAACATGAACACACACACACACAGACACACACACACACACAGTGCTCCAGTCCCGCAGCATCTCTCCACCGAGAACACGTCTTTTAACAAACATCTGCAACATCTGCAATTTCCCCCTCTCAAACAGCCCTGAGATGTGTGTGTGTGGCGTGTGTGTATTTCCCATTTTCGTGCATGCTCTTTCCAACTATGACAATTAGCAGATGCTGTAATATGTGTCCAACAGCCAGTATGGGATTAAGGACTAGAGCTCAACTGTTTACTGTCTGTCTGTCTCAATCCCTCTCTGGGCTGCTGTTCTCTCTGACAGTATAGAAGCTGATTTATATTTTATCTCTGATTTATACAAGAGGAACAGGAGGGTCTATAAACTGTCTGCCTAGACGGTGTTCACCAGAACCCTGCATGTGTTGGGGGAGTGGCAGGTAGCACTCTGTCTTATCCCCGAGGTTCTCCTGCCACTTAAACATCACCATCGGACGCCCTCACACACATACACCCACTTGCAGCACACACTCGGGTAAGGACAAAGCCCATTCCCAATCGTACATTCTTCAAGTCCTCCACACTCGCATTCCTACCCCTTTCATTCCCCCTGATAGCCCCCCTCTATCTCCTCTTCTCTTTCTCTAGATTCATCCCTCCCTCCCTCACCCCCTCCCTCCCTCACCCCCACGCCACTAAACCAGGCCAGTGAATAAAAACAGACAGCTTGTCCAAGTTTAGCATCACAAAGAAAGAGAGTGAGAGTGTGTGTGTGCGTGCGTGTATGTGCATGTGTGTGTGGGTATGTGCAAGTGTGTGTGTGTGCGTACCAGCCTGTATTTCTAAAGTGGAAGAAGTTGGTTTGTGGAGGAAATGTACTCCACATGGATTCAAAGTCTCAAGGAGTTTATATAAAACAGTGAATCTGTTTCTGAGTTTATATAAAACAGTGAATCTGTCTCTGAGTTTATATAAAACAGTGAATCTGTCTCTGAGTTTATATAAAACAGTGAATCTGTCTCTGAGTTTATATAAAACAGTGAATCTGTTTCTGAGTTTATATAAAACAGTGAATCTGTCTCTGAGTTTATATAAAACAGTGAATCTGTTTCTGAGTTTATATAAAACAGTGAATCTGTTTCTGAGTTTATATAAAACAGTGAATCTGTCTCTGAGTTTATATAAAACAGTGCATCTGTTTCTGAGTTTATATAAAACAGTGAATCTGTTTCTGAGTTTATATAAAACAGTGAATCTGTTTCTGAGTTTATATAAAAACATCTGTGAATCTGTTTCTGAGTTTATATAAAACAGTGAATCTGTTTCTGAGTTTATATAAAACAGTGAATCTGTTTCTGAGTTTATATAAAACAGTGAATCTGTTTCTGAGTTTATATAAAACAGTGAATCTGTTTCTGAGTTTATATAAAACAGTGAATCTGTTTCTGAGTTTATATAAACAGTGAATCTGTTTCTGAGTTTATATAAAACAGTGAATCTGTTTCTGAGTTTATATAAAACAGTGAATCTGTTTCTGAGTTTATATAAAACAGTGAATCTGTTTCTGAGTTTATATAAAACAGTGAATCTGTCTCTGAGTTTATATAAAACAGTGAATCTGTTTCTGAGTTTATATAAAACAGTGAATCTGTTTCTGAGTTTATATAAAACAGTGAATCTGTTTCTGAGTTTATATAAAACAGTGAATCTGTCTCTGAGTTTATATAAAACAGTGAATCTGTTTCTGAGTTGATTTGAAACAGTGAATCTGTCTCTGAGTTTATATAAAACAGTGAATCTGTTTCTGAGTTTATATAAAACAGTGAATCTGTTTCTGAGTTTATATAAAACAGTGAATCTGTCTCTGAGTTTATATAAAACAGTGAATCTGTCTCTGAGTTTATATAAAACAGTGAATCTGTCTCTGAGTTTATATAAAACAGTGAATCTGTCTCTGAGTTTATATAAAACAGTGAATCTGTCTCTGAGTTTATATAAAACAGTGAATCTGTCTCTGAGTTTATATAAAACAGTGAATCTGTCTCTGAGTTTATATAAAACAGTGAATCTGTTTCTGAGTTGATATGAAACAGTGAATCTGTTTCTGAGTTGATTTGAAACAGTGAATCTGTCTCTGAGTTTATATAAAACAGTGAATCTGTCTCTGAGTTTATATAAAACAGTGAATCTGTCTCTGAGTTTATATAAAACAGTGAATCTGTCTCTGAGTTTATATAAAACAGTGAATCTGTTTCTGAGTTTATATGCTAGAGATGACATAGTTGAAACAGTGTGTGTGTTTAGGGTTTTTTCAATACTAAACCACTAGAAATGTAACTCACTGGTTGTAAATCAACTGTTTCTAGACTGAATTCAGCTATGTTTATGAAGCAAATGCTACACTGAGTGTACAAAACATTAGGAACACCTGCTCTTTCCATGACATAGACTGACCAGGTGAATCCAGACAGATCTTAGAAGGGTCTTAGAACACATCTACCAGAAAATGTCTTAAAAGGTATTAGAAATACACCAAAACATAATCATGTTGAAGTAAAGACCCTTCACAACTAATATCAACACTTATATTGAGTTTAGGAGAAATGATTTACCTTCTGTAAGTTTAAGAAAAGGGACCTTCTGCCTTGTAATTCTGTTACCACATATCTTGAAAATATTTATTTACCTCATAAGGAAGGAGAATAATGAAAGTTCACTGAAGTGAAAGGTAAAGGTAGACCTACCAATTAATCATAGTGTTTTTACTGATATCAACTTTATGATTTATTAAGTGATTAAAACTTGTCATTCTGTTACCAAATCGGTGATAGAATTACCCAAAAAGGCTACAATGGGAAATCACAGTTGTGTCACCTGCTTCTGTCCTCCCTTCCACTGGCATACTGTTATGTTCAGCTCATAACTGTTTTCTTTCACTTTCTATTGTCTCGTGGTTAAAGCAAGAACGTGAAAACTGTCGCTCTCTCACTCTCTGCCACTCTCTCTCTCTCCCCAGTTAATGTCACCTCTCAGACTGACACCTACCATGACACCTACCACCTACCCTCTTTCCATTTACTGTAACAAGCATCCTCACCCACTGAGCACCGACCGACACCGGACGCCCATCGATGTTGAAAAGTAGTTGAAACTTGGTCAGTCCGCCCTGGCTGGACCAAATCTGAACCAATCATAGGCGTCTACGTTTCCCAGGTTTGGCCAGGATTGGACAGCACAGTAGAGTACGATAAAGAACAGTATGAAAACAGTTGTGAAAACAGTACTGTATTTTACTGTACATATCTACTTGACTACTTTACTGTACTCTACTCTAAATGGTTTACGTATTCAGCAGACACTTATCCAGAGCGACTTACAGGACCAATTGGGGTTAAGTGCCTTGCTCAAGGGCACAACGACTTATTTTTTACCTAGACAGCCTTTGATTTGAACCAGTAACCTTGAGTTAAAAAAAAAACGTATTTGTATTTATTTAACTTTTATTTAACTAGGCAAGTCGGTTAAGAACAAATTAATATTTACAATGGCGGCCTACACGGTTACTGGCCCAACGCTCTTAACTGCTAGGCGACCTGCCACCCCCTTCCTACCTGTGCTCTGCTGTGCTGTTCTGTTTTTTTCACTCTGCTTCCATCCAGCAAACGGTACCGGAGCATCACGGCTCTCGGACCAACAGGCTCCGGAACAGCTTCTTCTCCCTGGCAATAAGAGTGCTACACCCGGACTATCTGCATTGCCACACTCTTGCACTGACGGTGCACACAAACGTGTGGAACATAGACGTTTATGATTGTTCCAGATTTGGAGTTCATGACAATAATAGCCCGTGTGTATAACAATACCCGCATTTGCAGACGAAGGCTATTGCATATTTCTACCTTTGTGTACCTATTCAGGATACATCACCATAAAGGGAATGATATTCATATCCATAATTATGCATTTCTGTATAGTAAAGATAAGAGACCCATGATGTAATTCTGTAACTGTACTTCCATTACCGGACCTAAATCCACTTCAACTACTGTAATTTAATAACCCAAATATTATTTTCAAGGTGTTATGTAATAACTGATACCCCATTCTTTCTGCAGAATCTTAATTCATTGCAGATATTTAACAGAGTTTTTTTGGAAAATTTGGTTGCATAACAAAACTGTGGGAGATTTTACCGTAATTCTGTTACCGAACTTTGCATCTGCACAGTTCTTCAAGTAAATGTGTTTTTGTGAAATTTCCTGTGTAAATTGTTCAAAGTAGTCCTTCTGCATAGAGTTGTATGGTTTGTTAAACTTTGAAATCAATGTTTTTTCAAATAGTAATTTGGTTGTCGTGGAATTGCCCATCTATCTCTGTGCACAGAGCAGGGTTTACAGTTGAGAGACCTTCCCCCTGACTCACAACACATGTTTAAGCAATTAGAGAGAGAGAGAGAGAGAGAGAGAGAGAGAGAGAGAGAGAGAGAGAGAGAGAGAGATAATCTGCTGTAGAGTGATGGGGTACGGACAGCTGAAGGGGATTTTCTGGAAGGTTGTGGAAGAGAATGTGTAAAGTTAGGCTTGACTCCCTAATCCTGCTCTCAGAGAAAGAGGGTGAGGAAGAGGGAGAACGAGAGAGAAACAGAAGAGATGGCTGGCATTGGTAACACTCAAGGGGGTCTACAGTTCAAACGAGCCATCATCACCTCAGAAACACACAAACACACATTCCATGTCTATTTCTATTCCAATTCCACACCATTCCTTGTATATTTCTCAGCAGGTAATATGAGCAATAAGGGAAAGGGAGGATGGCTGGAGGGGAGAGGGCCTGGCGGGCTATTTAATTAAGGTGCAGTAAAATGTGCAAGTTACAGCACTTTAAAACATCTGCAACATCTCTCCCCCTGGACACACACACACACACACACACACACACACACACACACACACACACACACACACACACACACACACACACACACACACACACACACACACACACACACACACACACACACACACACACACACACACACACACACACACACACACACACACACACACAGAGCCCTTCAGGAGGTTGAAAAGTTATACAGCTGCACCATCGAGAGCATCTTGAAGCTGCACTTGACGCATTTATGAAACTACTTATTCCAGTTACTAATAAGAACGCACCCATTAAGAAAAAAACTGTAAAAACTGTTAAATCCCCTTGGATCGATGAGGAATTGAAAAATTGTATGGTTGACAGGGATGAGGCAAAAGGTATGGCAATTAGGTTGGCAGCCCAACTGATTGGCAAACGTACTGAAAATGTAGAAATCATATGATTAAACTAAATCAAAATAAACTACACTATGAAACAAAGATACATTATTTAAAGAATAATAGTAAAAACCTTAGGGGCACCTTAAATAAAATTTCGGGGAAAAAGCCAACTCGGTTCCTTCATTCATTGAATCAGATGGCTCATTCATCACAAAGCCCACTGATATTGCAAACTACTTTAATTACTTTTTCATTGGCAAGATAAGCAAATTTGGGGATGGCATGCCAGCAAAAGACGCTGACACTACACATCCAAGTATATCGGACCAAATTATGAAAGACAAGAAGTATACTCTTAAATTCCGTAATGTCAGTATGGAAGAGGTGAAAAAATGATTGTTGTCTGTCAACAATGACAAGCCACCAGGGTCTGACAATCTGGATGGAAAATTACTGAGGATAATAGCAGACGATATTGCCACTCCTATTTGCCACATCTTTAATTGAAGCCTACTGGAGAGCGTGTGCTCTCAGGCCTGGAGGGAAGCTAAAGTCATTCCTGCTACCCAAGAATAGTAAAGCCACCTTTACTGGCTCAAATAGCCGACCAATCACCCTGTTACCAACACTTATTAAACTTCTGGACTAAATTGTGTTTGACCAGATACAATGCTATTTCACAGTAAACAAATTGACAACAGAATTTCAGCACGCTTATAGTGAAGGACACTCAACAAGCACAGCACTTACACAAATGACGGATGATTGGCTGAGAGAAATTGATGATAAAATGATTGTGGGGCCGTCTTGTTAGACTTCAGTGCAGCTTTTGACATTATCGATCATAGTCTGCTGCTGGAAAAACGTACAGTATGTGTTATAGCTTTACACCCCCTGCTATAATGTGGATAAATAGTTACTTGTCTTGTCTAATAGATCACAGAGGGTGTTTTTTAATGGAAGCCTCTCAAATATAATCCAGTTAGAATCAGGAATTCCCCAGGGTAACTGTTTAGGTCCCTTGTTTTTTTCCCAATTTTTACTAACGACATGCCACTGAGTGTCTATGTATGCGGATGACCAAACACTACTCACGTCAGCTACTACAGCGACTGAAATGACTGCAACACTTAGCAAAGAGCTGCAGTTAGTTTCTGGGCGGGTGGCAAGAAATAAGTTATCCCTAAATATTTCTAAAACTAAAAGCATTGTTTTTAGAACAAAACACTCACTAAACCCTAAACCTCAACTAAATATTGTAATAAATCATGTGGAAATTGAGCAAGTTGAGACGACTAAACTGCTTGGAGTAACCCTAGAATGTAAACTGTCATGGTCAAAACATATTGATGCAGTAGTAGCTAAGATGGGGAGAAGTCTGTCTATAATAAAACTTAACAACACTTTCAACAAGGCATGTCCTACAGGCTCTAGTTTTGTCGCACCTTGACTACTGTTCAGTCGTGTGGTCAGGTGCCACAAAAAAGGACAGGAAAATTGCAATTGGCTCAGAACAGGACAGCACGATTGTCACTTGGATGTACACAGAGAGATAATAGATAATATTAATAATATGCATGTCAATCTCTGCTGGCTGAAAGTGGAGGAGAGATTGACTTCATCACTACTTTTATTTATGAGAGGTATTGACATGTTGAATGCTCCGAGCGGTCTGTCTAAACTACTGGCACACAGCTCGGACACCAATGCATACCCCACAAGACATGCCACAAGAGGTCTCTTCACAGTCCCCAAGTCCAGAACAGACTATGGGAGGCACAAAGTACTACATAGAGCCATGACTACATGGAACTCTACTCCACAGTACTACATAGAGCCATGACTACATGGAACTCTACTCCACAGTACTACATAGAGCCATGACTACATGGAACTCTACTCCACAGTACTACATAGAGCCATGACTACATGGAACTCTACTCCACATCAAGTAATTGACGCAAGCAGTAAAATTAGATTTAAAAAACAGACAAAAAAAACACCTTATGGAACAGCGGGGACTGTGAAGCAACACAAACATTGGCACACACACACACACACACACACACACACACACACACACACACACACACACACACACACACACACACACACACACACACACACACACACACACACACACACACACACACACACACACACACACACACACACACACACACACACACACACACACACACACACGGATTTAGTACTGTAGCTATATGGTAGTGGTGGAGTAGGGGCCTGAGGGCACACAGTGTGTTGTGAAATCTGTGAATGTAATGTTTTTAAAATTGCATAAACTGCCTTAATTTTAATACATACAAATACAAATATCAGTCGGTTTCAGAGGAAGGCCCGAAAAAAATGACAAAGACTTCAGCCACCCAAGCCATAGACTGTTTACTCTGCTTCCATCCAGCAAACACTGTACCGGAACATCGCGGCTCTCGGACCAACGGGCTCCAGAACAGCTTCTTCCCCCTGGTCATAAGACTGCTAAATGGTTACCCAGACTATCTGCATTGACCCCATCTTGCACTGACTTTGCACACTCACAATACTATACAGTATATACATTATTTAACACACTCACACACACGACACTGACACTCTCACACAAACCACCACGCAATCACATACACCACATACACACACACACACACAAAACACACACGCATGTCGATGCCACACACACATACATACAATTTCACACACATCCTTTCATCCTGCTACTTTGTTCGTTATTTTACTCGTATTATTATCTATCCTGATGCCTAGTCACTTTACCCTGTCTTCATGTACATTTCTACCTCAAATACCTTATTATTATCTATCCTGATGCCTAGTCACTTTACGCTGTCTTCATGTACATTTCTACCTCACATACCTCATACTGCTGCACAGTGATATGGTACTGGTACTCCGGGTATATATCTTCATTCTTGTGTATTTTATTCGTTGTGTTACGATTTGTATTTTTCTGGTTTTTAAAACTCTGCGTTGGGTAGGGCTCATAAGCAGCATTAAAGTCTACACCTGTTGTATTCGGTGCATGTGACAAATGCAATTTGATTTGACACACACACACACACACACACACACACACACACACACACACACACACACACACACACACACACACACACACACACACACACACACACACACACACACACACACACACACACACACACACACACACACACACACACACACACACACACACACACACAGGGACCTTTCCTACTGTTAATTGAGATAATCTAATATCCAATTCCAGACTCTGAAAACTGTAGAGTTAATAACATTTATAAACGATTTGATTTAACTGCAACTTAATAAATTGAGTTAGGTTAATGTTCAGAGTCAGAGTCTTGTTCAGTCAGACAGTGGTCTTTAGGACACCATATGCCATGTTGGCTGACCACTTCACATCATGTCAACAACCACAATGTGTTCTCTCTCAGTGGCACTTAAAACGTAGTCCCATGGTCCTGGTTCTCACTGTCTGGCGTCTATTTCACGGTCTGACTCTGATCACGTTAACGAAGTGTGTTAGGTGGACATGGTTCAGGTTGTTAACATATTACATTATTATAAATATAGTATGTTAACATATTACATTATTATAAATATAGTATGTTAACATATTACATTATTTATAAATATAGTATGCCCCTTTGGACATATTGGATGCAGTTGTGTTCACTCTCTCTCTCTCTCTCTGCTCATGGTTGCGTGCCCACTCCCGCCGCCTCTCTCTCTCTCTGCTCATGGTTGCGTGCCCACTCCCGCCGCCTCTCTCCCTCTCTCTGCTCATGGTTGCGTGCCCACTCCCGCCGCCTCTCTCTCTCTCTGCTCATGGTTGCGTGCCCACTCCCGCCGCCTCTCTCTCTCTCTGCTCATGGTTGCGTGCCCACTCCCGCCGCCTCTCTCTCTCTCTGCTCATGGTTGCGTGCCCACTCCCGCCGCCTCTCTCTCTCTCTGCTCATGGTTGCGTGCCCACTCCCGCCGCTCTCTCTCTCTCTGCTCATGGTTGCGTGCCCACTCCCGCCGCCTCTCTCTCTCTCTGCTCATGGTTGCGTGCCCACTCCCGCCGCCTCTCTCTCTCTCTGCTCATGGTTGCGTGCCCACTCCCGCCGCCTCTCTCTCTCTCTCTGCTCATGGTTACGTGCCCACTCCCGCCGCCAACCATGAGCTGCTCAACTGCATCCAATATGTCCAAAGGGGCATACTATATTTATAATAATGTAATATGTTAACAACCTGAACCATGTCCACCTAACACACTTCGTTAACGTGATCAGAGTCATGGTCCTTCTGTAGCTCAGTTGGTAGAGCATGGTGCTTGTAACGCCAGGGTAGTGGGTTCGATCCCCGGGACCACCCATACGTAGAATGTATGCACACATTACTGTAAGTCGCTTTGGATAAAAGCGTCTGCTCATGGTTGCGTGCCCACTCCCGCTGCCTCTCACTCTGCTCATGGTTGCGTGCCCACTCCCGCCGCCTCTCTCTCTCTCTCTCTCTGCTCATGGTTGCGTGCCCACTCCCGCCGCCTCTCTCTCTCTCTCTCTCTCTGCTCATGGTTGCGTGCCCACTCCCGCCGCCTCTCCCTCTCTCTCTCTCTGCTCATGGTTGCGTGCCCACTCCCGCCGCCTCTCTCTCTCTCTCTCTCTGCTCATGGTTGCGTGCCCACTCCCTCTCCCTCTCTCTCTCTCTGCTCATGGTTGCGTGCCCACTCCCGCCGCCTCTCCCTCTCTCTCTCTCTGCTCATGGTTGCGTGCCCACTCCCGCCGCCTCTCTCTCTGCTCATGGTTGCGTGCCCACTCCCGCCGCCTCTCTCTCTGCTCATGGTTGCGTGCCCACTCCCGCCGCCTCTCTCTCTGCTCATGGTTGCGTGCCCACTCCCGCCGCCTCTCTCTCTCTCTCTGCTCATGGTTGCGTGCCCACTCCCGCCGCCTCTCTCTCTCTGTTATGACACACTGACAGTTGTTCTGTTTTCACTGATAGTACATTATAGTGAGCTCAGATTTACACATATTGGTCACACCCTTTAACGTGTTGAATATGTTATGTAATTGCCCAATTTGTTATAGGCCGCACTTTTCCTTGGTGACATTACTGTGTGACACTATTGTCACGTTCTTGTCACGTTATAGTTCATTCCGTGCTGTCAAGTAATTTCATTTGTTTACAGTTGGGACTAATATGTCTTTGAAACTCACCTAGTAGCAGGCAGAAGAGGTCCAGTCCTATCAACAGTTTCCTCTTGGTGTTATCGATGCCGTTGTTGTTGTTTAATGAAGTCCCTCCGTTTCTGTTCTGTTGTGCCATGGTTTTCTCATACAAAATACTGTTGCATGTAAAGAACTCCGTCTCCAGTTAAAATCCCACAAGCGTGCTAAACACAAACTAAATCACGTTATTTAGTCCGTCAAGGTTTCCAGCCGAAAAGATGCGAATGTCACTGAGTAGCCAACTATGTGAAACTGACTTCCCAACTAAGAAGAGGTTCTGCAAACGTATCAGCGCTGCAACGATGCGATGCCTCGTCTTAAACAAACGCAACATATATTTTAGCCTACTATTAGAGACGTTTAACTTTCCCACTGAAGTCGCCTCTTCAGATCCTGGATAAAAAAAACTTTACGCCTGTCCGGTCCACGCTTTAGGGATGGTAGACGTGTGTAACGGCGCTATAATGAATGAAGCCTGCTTCTCCCTCTCCTCTCTCTCAGTCCGCTTCAAAGCCTGGCAGAAAATAGCGCTCTGAGCGCTGGGAGAGAGACCGTAGTTTTATCAACACCCCCCCCTCTCTCTCTTCTCTCTGCTACAGCCCAGTAATAAGCTCCAGACCTCCTGCTAGAAAACTTTCTCTGGACCTGGATAAAGAGCAGTCCGACATTGCTCCCAGCGGTGGTTACGGAGAGGCCAACACAGAACACATCATAAAAGGGCGTTTGTGTGCAGTGGCGATTTTAGCATGTGCATCTTGATGGGACAAACTGAACCCATTTTATTTTTTAGATGCATGCCAGCAAAGCCACTACACAACATTTTATTATTTTATTAGGCCTGTGTGGTCTAAAAAGGAACGAAAATACAATCACGAGGATCCACTTTTATATACAATATTCCAGCGCAAAGACAGCACATTGCGCAACAAAAAGAACCCTTGAAATATCAACTGGAATTATATTTGAATGGGAAGAGACTGTCACTGGTTACAGACCCAACAAGATTATATAGTATCCCCTCCTCGTGAAGAAAAGCACGTGAGCTAATTATAATACACAAAGTAGGCAAAACAATTCAATAATTCCAGCATTCCCTAAAATGATGACTAAGAGACTAATGAGAGACCTATATAAGCAATATAACACTTGAGATGTACAAACTATGGCATCGGTGGCGACCCGTCATTCAGGGCAGAGGCCCACCTGTTTTGAGCCCCACGTTTTCAGCAAAAATGACGTCAATGATCTTCAGGATGACCGTTCAAAACGTATTTTCCCAGTCCAAGCTCGCTTTTTCCCAGTCCAAGCTCGCTTTTTCCCAGTCCAAGCTCGCTTTTTCCCAGTCCAAGCTCGCTTTTTCCCAGTCCAAGCTCGCTTTTTCCCAGTCCAAGCTCGTATTTTCTCAGTCCAAGCTCGCTTTTTCCCAGTCCAAGCTCGCTTTTTCCCAGTCCAAGCTCGCTTTTTCCCAGTCCAAGCTCGCTTTTTCCCAGTCCAAGCTCGCTTTTTCCCAGTCCAAGCTCGCTTTTTCCCAGTCCAAGCTCGCTTTTTCCCAGTCCAAGCTCGCTTTTTCCCAGTCCAAGCTCGTATTTTCTCAGTCCAAGCTCGCTTTTTCCCAGTCCAAGCTCGTATTTTCCCAGTCCAAGCTCGTATTTTCCCAGTCCAAGCTCGTATTTTCCCAGTCCAAGCTCGTTTTTTCCCAGTCCAAGCTCGTTTTTCCCCCCAAGATCCCAGCTGTCTTGAATGCATTGAAGTCTGAGTTTTACCAGTTCTGAGTTTTCAGTTGTTTTGAATGGGGGGCAGAAGTCATGCTGGATTGGCAGCATGGCCAACATATTCAACCTTTTCTGGCCCATGGTGTTGAATGTGAATGTTTATCCTTTTAAGCTTGGAAAATAAACCCTTTCAGATAGATGTTTTAAATCATTCAACTCAGACTTGGACAACACACCCTCTCCACTGAACAGCAGGCAGGGGAACCAAAATAATGATAGCTTTGAGATGCTTGCAGTTAGCCATTGATTCCTTCTAAACCACTCATTGTTGTATTTGAAATTTCCGACTTGTTGTGTAATGTTTATGTCCAATGGCTGATGATCACCGATATGTTTTATCCGTAATTTCTCTTCATATGACAAGGATTGACAAGGATATGCCAGAAGATTGTCGACTGGAATTGTGATACAGTGAATTATAAGTGAAATAATCTGTCTGCAAACATTTGTTGTAAAGCCTTGTTTCATGCACAAAGTAGATCTCCTGTTTTAAATAAAGCAGCCAAATTTAAGGTAGGTAAATTGTCTTTATCTTACCCGGCAAACTAGACCCACTACAATTTGCATACCTCCCCAACAGATCCACAGACAACACAATCACCACTGCACACTGCACACTGCCCAATCCCAGCAGGACAAGAGAAACATCTATGTAAGAATGCTGTTCATTGACTACAGCTCAGCCTTCAACACCCTAGTGCTCTTCAAGCTCACCACTAATCTCAGGGCTGAGCTGTAGTCGGGGGTCTGAACCCCTCCCTGTGCAACTGGGTCATGGACGGGCCGACCCCAAGTGGTTAAGGTAGCCAACAAAATCTCCACCACACTGATCCTCAACATGCTCAGCCCCCTCCTGTACTCCATATTCACCCATGACTGTTTGACCACACACGTCTCCAACTTAATCATCAACTTTGCAGAGGACACAATAGTGTGTCGTCTGCCTGATTACCCACAACGACAAGACAGTCTTACAGGGAGGAGGTGAGAGTCCTGGCTGAGTGGTGCCAGAAACATAACATCTTTCTCAACATCAACAAAACGAGGTAGCTGATCGTGGACTATAGGAGACAGCAGACAGATCACGCCCCCATTCACATCGACAGGGGCGCAATGGAAAGGGTCAAAAGCTTCAAGTTCCTTTGCGTGCACATCATTGACGACCTGAAATGGTGCCTTCACACTGACAATGTGGTGAAAACTGCGCAACTGCGCCTATTCAACCTCAGGAGGCTGAAGAAATGTGGCTTTGTACCATTGAGTGCATCCTGTCAGGCTGTACCGACACCTGGTATGGCAATTGCACCAACCACAACCACGGGGCTCTCCAGAGGGTGTGAGGTCAAGCCCGACGGGGGCACACTGCCTGCCCTCCAAGACATCTACAGCACCCGGTGTCACAGGAAGGCCAAAAAGGTCATCAAGGACCTCAGCCACCCGAGCCACGGCCTGTTCACCTCGCTACCATCTAGAAGAAGGAGACAGTACAGGTGCAAGCTGTTTTACCCACTTTATATGTATATACAGGGCCTTCAGAAAGTATTCACACCCCTTATCTTTTTCCACATGTTGTTGTGTTACAGCCTGAATATTAAATGGATTACTGTCCTACACACAATACCCCATAATGTCAAAGTGAAATCATGTTTTTCGATATGTTTACAAATGAATTAAAAATTAAAAGCTGAAATGTCTTGAGTCAATAAGTACTCAACCCCTTTGCCCCACCATGGGACAGTTGGAGATCGAATTTGAATATTAAAACAATGTTGCAAATGTCGGAGACAGACAGACAGAAAGGTTATATAAATCTCCACTGTTGAAAATGACATTTTAGTTGAAAAGAAATGTGAGATAAAGTCTAGATGTTTTTTTATAGTGGAGATCTAGTTAATACTTTGCCTGGCTGGGCTGATGAGACAGTGGATCAAATGGAACAGAGTAAAAAAATAAATTCTCCCCAATTGGTAGTTACAGTCTTGTCCCATCGCTGTAACTCCCCTACAGACTCGGGAGAGGCGAAAGTCAAGAGTCATGCGTCCTCCGAAACACGACCCTACCAAGCCACACTGCTCACTTAACCCAAAGCTAGCCGCACCAATGTGTTGGAGGTAACACCGTAAGACTGCAGGCGACCGGTCTGCCACAAGGAGTCGCTAGAGTGCAATGGGACAAGGACATCCCGGTCGGCCAAACCCTCCCCTAACATAATAATAATAACCTGGACGACGCTGGGCCAATTGTGCGCCACCTCATGGATCTACCAGTCATAGTCGGCTGTGACATAGCCTGGGATCGAACCCGGGTCTGTAGTGACGCCTCGAGCACTGCAATGCAATAAGGATGATACACAACCCCTTCTTCAATATGTCATGTCCTTCAGCACACCTTCAATGATCTTAGTGTAGCACCATTTGGAGGTATTCAGGCCCCCGATAGTCTCTTCTGTCCAACACCTTCTTAGTTATTATGTCCAAACCTCATGATGTGGTCTCTAGCGTTGTACTGTAAAGTTGTTGAAGCCAAAATAGGTACTGTCTGTCTGTGTAGAGTTCAGTTTAGAATAACTCTATGTCTTTTTTTCTGTCTGCATATTGAGAGTTTCATCGGTCGGTCGGTCTGTCTGTCTGTTTGTCTGGCTGTCATTGACAGTTGAGTAGTGTTGTCTTCAGTCTGTTTGTGAGGCTGATAGACATAACACGAAGGGCAGCGATCCCAGGCATGAAAGTGTGTGACTGATCATCACCAATGAATCCAGGGGATCAGCACTGAGCTCTGTCTGACATCTAGTGGTGGTGGAAATACTTAACTACACCCGGTAGAGGTACAGATTTTTCTATTGTGTTAGTGACTGTACATTTGTTTATTCCATGTGTTACTCTGTGTTGTTGTTTTTGTCGCACTGCTTTGCTTTATCTTGGCCAGGTCACAGTTGTAAATGAGAACGTGTTCTCAACTGGCCTACCTGGTTAAATAAATGGGAAATTAAACATTAAAAATCCTCACCAATACATTGCTCGGTTCAGAAACAACCCCTGTTCTCCAATCTGGACAGAGTACTGATGTTTGAATCAGTCCCTGATTAGAGGGGAAGAAGAATGAAAAACAGCAGTAGTGTTTGGGATTGTGCCTCTCACTAATGTGAGGGATCCAGCCCACTAATAATGCTGTAGATGTGTAGTATATAGGCCATTATCTGTAACAACAGGTCACATGAATTGGCATACATTAGGCCTAGCATCAATGACCTGTTCTGTAATAGATTTCTGACCCAATATAAATGTTAAGGTTATAGGCCTACTCTAGCCAACGGAGCATACTGTAATCGCTGAGATGATTGATGAGTGTGCAGACGTTGAGCCTAAATAGCATATGGAATGTTCATCTGTTTGGAATGTTTAAAAGCTCATGGCATGTTTTTACCTACACAACCCCCACCCCCCTCCTCCCCCCCTCAACTGGAGCGATACTGTAGACCACACAGTCGGTGTTCGATAGGATATATGTTGCCTGTCCAGTGCAGGTTTTTCCCAAACCCAGGGCTGCGTTCAATACGGTGTTTTACATTCTGGGACGTTCAATTAAACGGAAACGGCGCTGTACTGAATCACCAGTTAAAAAACGGGGAGCGTTTGGGGAACGCTGTCAGCATGGCCACTGCCCTTTAAATACGTTACTCTTTGCTTCAAGCCACAGCCACCAAACGTACCTCAAAGTCTGTTCAAGAACGTTTTGGGGAAACGTGTCGTTTAGTACAAACCGTTCCGCAACGTAGCAAACGTTCAAGCGAACTGAACGCACAGGTCTAGTGTACCGCGGTCTCGCGCACCGTGCAGACAGCCAAGCTCGAGCCTACCGGAGCGGTGTAACGTTCTGAACGGTAAAGATGGCAGAACGACAGCAGAAACATGAAGGCGGCCGAGTGAAGATCGGACATTACCTCTTAGGAGACACTCTGGGCGTCGGCACATTCGGCAAAGTAAAGAGTTAAGTCGCGTGCTTGTCAACAGTCATGTCGTGGGAACATTTGTTGTTATTGATTGTAACTTTGCGGCGGACTATTTAAATAGCTACGCAAAATGCGTAGCTGTGGCTGCGTAGTTACGAATGTGCTAGATTATTGTTGTCTCGGTTGATATGTAGAGAATGTGGTTTAGGTTTGTTGAAAGGTGAATTATTCCAGCAACATATCTAGCTAGCCTGTCTACTCCTTCTTATCAGTAATGATAGGCTAAGCATGCACAATTACCCTCAACAACAATGAATGGTTAAAAACAAACAGGTCACACATAATTGTAACGTCTGACCGCCAGTGAATGTTGGAGGTTGACTTTGCTAGTGACAGTAACGTTAGACATTTAGACTTGCCCTATATGGCTATGGAACGGACATTTTTTTAAATGAAAATAAACATGAACGTTATAGCTTAATAGTGCTCATCATCACCAGTGTTCCCCGATTATGTAAACCATACAATGGCATGGACAGAATGAGAGTCTAGAACGCCTCGTCAAGTTTCCTATTTTCTTGCAGTCTCAACGTGACCTTGTAGAATTCAGACCCCCTCCTCCTCTCCCCCTGCACTGCGGGAGGTGTGTTTGATTCGAGACATTAGTGTGACGGTGTGTAACAAGGAACTAGCCAACAATAATAGTTGCTACAGACAACATTGCTAAATTGTTAGACTGACTAACCATGAGCTACAGAGTGCAGACAGACTATCAGACAGACACACTTGATTTATCCACCTTGTAATCTATGTGTATGGCTTTAGGTTTACTGTAATTGCTGTGTTGTGTTTTCCCTGTTTACCGGTTTATCTGCGTTTCTTATTGTTGTGAATAGATAGATATAGCTAGTCCAGTAATATAAAAATAGTGATTAATCATGTCTTGTTGACTACTCTGAAACAGCTAGGGTTTTATTCTTTATCAGGCAATGAAAGTTTAGCTGAGGGTAGTATACATATCACACATTCCCCGGCCTATCTCCTACCTCAGTGTAGTCTGTGTGACCTTGGCAACAGAGGAAAAGACTAACCTGTTTTTAATATTTGACCCATCAGCACAAATGGTGCCCTATAGCCTACATTGTAGCAGTTGAACACAATACATATTATTATACTCTTTTACAAACTACGGACATTCCAGTTGGTTCATGTGTGTGTGTGTGTGTGTGTGTGTGTGTGTGTGTGTGTGTGTGTGTGTGTGTGTGTGTGTGTGTGTGTGTGTGTGGTAGTTGGAGAACACCAGTTGACAGGTCATAAGGTGGCAGTGAAGATCCTGAACAGACAGAAGATCAGGAGTCTGGACGTGGTGGGCAAGATCAAACGAGAGATACAGAACCTCAAACTCTTCAGACACCCTCACATCATCAAACTGTGAGGATAACGCATACAGACTGTGTTTGTTTATTATGGGCCTAAAAGTACCCCCCCCCCTCTCTCTTCCATACACATACACTCAGTGTTTGTTTACTATGGGCCTCAGGAGCACCCCCCCCCCTCCCCCACACACATACCCACACACACTGGGTCTGTTTACTATGGGCCTCAGGAGCCCGCCCCCCCTCTCTCTCTCCCACACGGAGTTCCGTTTAGCGGAAATCTCTAGTTAAGAAGATGGAAGTTTATAATTCCTGCATGGGTAAATCCCTTCCCACGTTTCTAGTCTCCCACCTCTATTGCTCGCTCACTCTCTCTCCCACACCCACCCACAAGGAATCAGTTTGCTCCGGTTAGCAGAAAACTGCTTAAGAAGATAGAAGTTTATAATTCCTATTTGGGTAAATCCCTTTCCATGTGTCTAGTCTCACTTTCCATGTTATTTTTAGGTTTAGGCCACAGTGACATTGTGAGCTATGGCAGACGTATTGGTGTGTGTGTGTGTGTGTGTGTGTGTGTGTGTGTGTGTGTGTGTGTGTGTGTGTGTGTGTGTGTGTGTGTGTGTGTGTGTGTGTAGGTACCAGGTGATCAGTACTCCTACAGATTTCTTCATGGTGATGGAGTATGTCTCAGGAGGAGAGGTGATCAGTACATCTGCAGATTTCTTCATGGTGATGGAGTATGTCTCAGGAGGAGAGCTGTTTGACTACATCTGCAAACACGGACGGGTGAGACATACCTCTGACTTACTGAAGACTGACTGTCTGAATGGCTGTCTATCTGTCTCTGACTGACTTACTGAATGACTGACTGTCTGAATGGCTGTCTATCTGTCTCTGATTGACTTACTGAATGACTGACTGTCTGAATGGCTGTCTATCTGTCTCTGACTGACTTACTGAATGACTGACTGTCTGAATGGCTGTCTATCTGTCTCTGATTGACTTACTGAATGAATGGCTGTCTATCTGTCTCTGACTGACTTACTGAATGACTGACTGTCTGAATGGCTGTCTATCTGTCTCTGACTGACTTACTGAATGACTGACTGTCTGAATGGCTGTCTATCTGTCTCTGATTGACTTACTGAATGACTGACTGTCTGAATGGCTGTCTTATCTGTCTCTGATTGACTTACTGAATGACTGACTGTCTGAATGGCTGTCGATCTGTCTCTGATTGACTTACTGAATGACTGACTGTCTGGTTGTTTGATTTATTTACAGGGGACAATGCACATGAATCAATATAACAATAATGCAACACCCATGTAAATGTGCCGGGGTTAGCCAAAAGATCATTTGCACCCATAATCCCTGGGCAAGGTAAGGGCTTTTACACAGCCACTATACAAATACTCACTAAAACAACACAAAATACAAATACATTACGTCCAATAATATATCATATATAATTCCAACGACAACAACAACACTGTCAAAGGGCTTTTTAAGATCCAAAAAGACTTTGCCGACTTCACCACCTATGTCCAGTTTAGATTTAATGCACTCCAGAAAATCTCAATTGGCTGTTTCGGTAGAATGGTTAGTTCTGAATCCAAATTGCATTTGATGTATGGAGTGTATGGAGTGATACATGTGATGTATGGAGTGTATGGAGTGATACATGTGATGTATGGAGTGTATGGAGTGATACATGTGATGTATGGAGTGTATGGAGTGATACATGTGATGTATGGAGTGTATGGAGTGATACATGTGATGTATGGATACATGTGATGTATGGAGTGATACATGTGATGTATGGAGTGTATGGAGTGATACATGTGATGTATGGAGTGTATGGAGTGATACATGTGATGTATGGATGTGATGTGGAGTGATACATGATGTATGATGTATGGAGTGATACATGTGATGTATGGAGTGTATGGAGTGATACATGTGATGTATGGAGTGTATGGAGTGATACATGTGATGTATGGAGTGTATGGAGTGATACATGTGATGTATGGAGTGTATGGAGTGATACATGTGATGTATGGAGTGTATGGAGTGATACATGTGATGTATGGAGTGTATGGAGTGATACATGTGATGTATGGAGTGTATGGAGTGATACATGTGATGTGGAGTGATACATGTGATGTATGGAGTGTATGGAGTGATACATGTGATGTATGGAGTGTATGGAGTGATGTATGGAGTGTATGGAGTGATACATGTGATGTATGGAGTGTATGATGGAGTGATACATGTGATGTATGGAGTTGCCCTGAACGAGGTGATCAGTCAGATGATCAGCCACCCGTCTTTCAGCTACTTTTGATAGCACTGGAAGAATGCTTATAGGTCGGTAATGGGTCACCAGATTTTAAACCGGGCATCACTGCAGCAGACTACCAAGCATTGGGGAAGAACCCATATTTGATGGACAGACTAACTAGATGTACAGTAGGGGTAATCAGAGAATATTTGTGTCTCTTCAGGAACACAGTGTCTAGACCAAATACATATTTTGTTCTAGAGCTTCTGAAGATGCTAATAATGCTGTCCACTGCTGACGCTGAGATTTCAGGAATTCTGAATATTGGTTTATTATTATCTATGGGAGTGAGAACTGTGGTCTTGGTTGAAAATCTTTGAGCCAGTTCCCTGACCGAGTCAGAAAACAATTGTTAAAGGTGGTGGATATGAAATTGGAGTCTTAAATTAGAATCCCATGAACCTTTTAATTCAGGCTGTTTTTTTGACTTTTCAGCTCCTCTCCCTGGTAGATTGAGATTTTCCCAAATCACTTTGCCATTTCCTTTTGCTTCATTGATCACTTTAAGAAAGAGCTCTGCTTTTGCTTTTTAAAATATTCCTAACCACCTTATTTCTCAGTGACGTAAATATACGTCTGTCATCATTCTTACCAGACTTCAGTGCTTTTTTCCCAAGGAGAAATCCCGTTCTCCAGAGGTCCTCGTTGAGCCATCTTTTCCGTCTTGGCTTATGTTGAAATTTCCTGGTAAAAGAGGTATCCACTTTGTCAATAGCTGACAGAAATGGTCTGTATCCAGACTCTGGGTCTTCATCGCTTCACAGATCAGACCAGTCAATTTGACATCGTAGTTACTCTGCTCACTTTTCTGCATTTTTTTTACCATACTGTTGCGTATTAATATGGTTCTTACATCTCTTGTTAGTGAGCTTTCTAATCACCAATGTAACATTGTGGTGAGTTATACCCGTTAGTAAGTTACTAGACTTCATTATTTGATCAGGTCTGTTAATAAACACCAGATCAATTTGAGTCTGGGATGACTGTGTTACTCTGGTTGGATCTTGTATTATTTGAGTCAGGTTGAAATAATCTGTGATCTCTTTGAGCTTTTTCCTGCAAGTTTAGTTTTCTCTGAAATTTGGAACGAGGGTCCCAGAGCCTTTTAGCCTGATTAACGGTTTGAAAAGGTTTCATGGTGCAATGTTTTCTTATACCTGGGTTAAAGGAACAGAGTTTCTGTCTTGAAGGCGGGTTTTGTTTGGGATGAAATGAACAGCAGATTGCTCATTCTTTTGAAAAGCCATGTTAGCGACAGAAGTTATGCTCACATACACTGAATGTGAACCAGGTAATATAGGTTACTCAAATATAGATTATTTCAATCCTTCATCAATGATTTCAGCCTGGATGGCTAATTATGGGGACTTTTCTCCACCTCCCAGAATGACATCCTCCAAATCAGACTTTTTTTCTGCAGGTGACCAAACTCCAGACTGATGGGGAGCTTGGTACTCTGGGCTGCTTGGGTGTATGTTGATTCCGGATTGTTTGAATGAAGGCCAGCGTTGATGATTGGCTGCCTTTTGTAATTCTGCAGAGAGTTGCACTGCCTTCGGGGTCCCTTATTAGCCTCCAGGTTTTCTATTAGGTTATGATTGTCACTGGTCTCAGTAGCCACTTTCCCAGCTTCATTTTGAGCATTTTTCCTCTTCTTTTTCTTGGAATGAGAGGTCACTGTTGTGGACTCTGGCTCACCAGGTACCAACTCCAATGTTTCATTCACTCCGTCTTTGTCCTTGGGAGCCGAGGAATTATCCTCTTCAACCTCAGTCTCACGTTCAGTAATTTCAGCTGAGATATGTGATACGTCTGCCCTACTCATGGGGACAGGATTGTTCTCCTGCACATAGTGTGAAAAAGTTTCCTTTATGCACCTTGTGTTGTCCAGTGTAGTAGGACTGTACTCTACCATCTCCTGAGCCCTCTAGTGTGGGATTGTGTCATTGTGTTGTCTAGTGTAGTAGGACTGTACTCTACCATCTCCTGAGCCCTCTAGTGTGGGATTGTGTCATTGTGTTGTCCAGTGTAGTAGGACTGTACTCTACCATGTCCTGAGCCCTCTAGTGTGGGATTGTGTCATTGTGTTGTCTAGTGTAGTAGGACTGTACTCTACCATCTCCTGAGCCCTCTAGTGTGGGATTGTGTCATTGTGTTGTCCAGTGTAGTAGGACTGTACTCTACCATCTCCTGACCCCTCTACTGTGGGATTGTGTCATTGTGTTGTCCAGTGTAGTAGGACTGTACTCTACCATCTCCTGACCCCTCTAGTGTGGGATTGTGTCATTATGTTGTCCAGTGTAGTAGGACTGTACTCTACCATCTCCTGACCCCTCTAGTGTGGGATTGTGTCATTATGTTGTCTAGTGTAGTAGGACTGTACTGTACCATCTCCTGACCCCTCTAGTGTGGGATTGTGTCATTATGTTGTCCAGTGTAGTAGGACTGTACTCTACCATCTCCTGACCCCTCTAGTGTGGGATTGTGTCATTATGTTGTCTAGTGTAGTAGGACTGTACTGTACCATCTCCTGAGCCCTTCCGGTGTGCTGATTGTGTCATTATGTTGTCTAGTGTAGTAGGACTGTACTCTACCGTCTCCTGAGCCCTTCTGGCGTGCTGATTGTGGCATTATGTTGTCTAGTGTAGTAGGACTGTACTGTACCATCTCCTGAGCCCTTCCGGCGTGCTGATTGTGGCATACTTTGATCCAGTGACGACCCGTCTACACAGACCGTGTTGTAGGAATGATGGGTGCTGCTTCAACATACACAAAACGATCTCCATTGGAGCAGATTGTAAGTTGACCCTTGTATCTTATCACGCGCCTCATCACTCTCCCCACCACCTTCCATCCAGCTTTAGCCAGGAACTCAGCCACAACACTATCATCTGCTGATTCAGGTAGTTCTTTAATTGTAACTTGAATGGAGTTCTGGTCAGACATGTGACTTCAAACTGACCAGATTATTCTCTTTGAACATGTTTTCCTCGGACTGTTATTCCTCCTATCAGAAGCTTTGACCTTGCTTCCTTACTGAGAATATATATACACCAGATTGCACATACTCTCTGTACTGACCTCAAGTGGTTTGGATGAATTTCCTGTATGAGACCTGTGGTAGAGCTCCTCCTCCTTAATGGGGTTGGCTATGGCCTCCTCTGTCAGGGTTTCTCTCTCCATGATAAAAAGAGGTAAAACAGTCTCCTTGGGGGCGTTTCCTCCCACAACCTCCAGCTCTCATTTTCCTTGACATCAGTTTTTGCATCGCTGGAATTAGCCACAACTACAGCAGCCATTTTAATTGTAGTGTTAATGATTGATTAAAGTAATTTGTTTAACATTGAAATATATCAACACAACTATTCAGCATTATACAGTGAGGATATTTCTTACTTAAGAATTGGTGGATGGTTGATGCTCAGATATATATTTGCTGGGTTCAGTGTTCGCCAGCAATTGAAGCTTCCCAGCCGGGCCGAATACCCAAACAAAAGGAGATATCAAAACACAACGAAACAAAATATGGATATATCATTCCGGACCTTACAGGCCTTGGGTCGATAGATCCACAAACTAATTAAACAAGCGAACAAGCCATCTGGGGAGTAGCGCACTCCTGTCCTGCAGTTGTCTGATTGGTTGATGTAGACACAGGCCATTTGATGGTGCCATTTTTCATAGTGAAAGCATGTAGTCACATTAGAAAGGAATAATCTCCTAACCTCTTAATCTGTACCTCATGTTGTGTGTAGGTAGAGGACAAAGAGGCTCGTCGGTTGTTCCAGCAGATTATCTCTGGTGTAGACTACTGCCACAGACACATGGTGGTGCACAGAGACCTCAAACCTGAGAATGTACTGCTGGACCATTCCAAGAACGCCAAAATAGCTGACTTTGGTACACTACACACACATGCACGATAGAGAACACACACATACATACATACATACATGCATACATGCATACATGCATACATGCATACATGCATACATACATACATACATACATACATACATACATACATACATACATACATACATACATACATACATACATACATACATACATACATACATGCCATGCCATGCCATGCCATGCATACGTAACAAATTGAGTTGTCCACAAAGCCGTAGTAGCAAATGTCAAACCAAACCATTTGTGTTTTAAAATATGCCGACACCTTAAACTGGAGATGGGGAGATAGAGAGAGAGGGGATGGGAGAGAGAGAGGGGATGGGAGAGAGAGAGGGGATGGGAGAGAGAGAGGGGATGGGAGAGAGAGAGGGGATGGGAGAGAGAGAGGGGATGGGAGAGAGAGAGGGGATGGGAGAGAGAGAGGGGATGGGGAGAGGAGGGGAGAGAGAAAGGGAGAGAGCGAGAGAGAAAGGGAGAGAGAGAAGAGAAAGGGAGAAAGGGGAGAAAGGGAGAGAGAGAAAGGGAGAGAGAGAAAGGGAGAGAGAGAAAGGGAGAGAGAGAAAGGGAGAGAGAGAAAGGGAGAGAGAGAGAGAGAGGGGAAGGGAGAGAGAGAGAGAGAGAGAGAGAGAGAGAGAGAGAGAGAGAGAGAGAGGGGGAAGGGAGAGAGAGAGGTGGGAGAGGGAAGACAGAATATAGTAACTTGTTTGTTTGGACAGTAAGGTTAGGTAAGGTTGGCATTTGAAGATAATGCTGAAAAACGGATTTGCTCTGGTCATCAGGGTTGTCAAACATGATGTCAGACGGGGAGTTCCTGAGGACCAGCTGTGGATCTCCCAACTACGCAGCTCCTGAAGTAATCTCCGGAAGGTGTGTGGCTGTGCGTGTGTGTGTTTAGGCTGTATGCAGATCCTTAGGTTGATACTATAGGCTACATGTTGTGGTGTGATCGTGTATTCTTTGCTTTGTGCACAGGTTATACGCTGGTCCTGAGGTGGACATATGGAGCAGTGGGGTGATCCTGTATGCGTTGCTGTGTGGGACTCTGCCCTTTGATGACGAACACGTTCCCACACTGTTTAAGAAGATTAGAGGGGGCGTGTTCTATATGCCAGAATACCTCACTCGGCCCGTCGCTTCCCTGCTGCTGCTCATGCTGCAGGTCGACCCGCTCAAGAGGGCTACCATTAAAGACATTAGGTGACCTCTAACCTTCCCTACTGATCATTATGCTCATGTTTTTAATGTGATTTAATAGAATTGGCAAACCTACCCAAAAGCTTGTTTGTGGTGGTTGAAGGTTGGTCCAGAGCAAAAAAATAGAAGAATAATTGAGTGTGTGTGTGTGTGTGTGTGTGTGAACGTTCACACGTGTGTATGTGTAGGGAACATGAGTGGTTTAAGCAGGACCTGCCAGGCTACCTGTTTCCTGAGGACCCTTCCTATGACTCCACCATTCTGGATGAGGAGGCAGTCCGAGAGGTGTGCGACAAGTTTGAGAGCACCGAGTCTGAGGTGATGTCCAGCCTGTACAGCGGAGACCCTCAGGTATGCACGCAACACAGGCATGTACGCTCACACGCCTAGTCATATAGTACGCACTCCCCCTCTTCTCTCAGCCTCTCTCTTACTCTCTCCCTCCGTCTCTTTCCAGGACCAGCTAGCGGTAGCGTACCATCTGATCATAGACAACCGGCGCATCATGACCCAGGCCAGTGAGTTCTACCTGGCCTCTAGCCCTCCCCAGGGCTCCTTCATGGAGGATGGCATGTCACTGCCCCCCGGGGTCAAACCACACCCAGAGAGGATGCCCCCCCTGCTGGTAGACAGCCCCAAGGCAATGATTTCTACCTGGTTCTATTCTATGTACTATGTTCACAGTATACACAATTGGATACAAGATCTCTGAAGTGTAAACACTTGATGATGTACTTCTTCCGCGATACCAGTGCAACATTGGCAGTATAGTTTTGTCCTCATGTATTTATGACTGCTTGTCGGGGATAATAAAGATTCTCTCCTCTCTGTCTGCAGGCGCGCTGCCCGTTGGATGCCCTCAACACCACCAGAGCCAAACCCCTGGCAGTGAAGAAAGCCAAGTGGCACCTGGGCATCAGGAGTCAGAGCAGACCCTATGACATCATGGCTGAGGTCTACAGGGCTATGAGACAGCTACAGTATGACTGGAAGGTGAGGCGCGGTGTGTGGAAAGCATTCGGAAAGTATTCAGACCCCTTGACTTTTCCCACATTTTGTTATGTTACAGCCTTAGTCTGAAATTGATCAACATTTTTTTATTCTCATCAATCTACACACAATACCTCATAATGACACAGCGAAAATATGTTTTTTGACATTTTTGCTAATTTCTTAAAAATAAAAAACAGAAATATCTTATTTACATAAGTATTCAGACCCTTTGCTATGAGACTCGAAATTGAGCTCTGGTGCATCCTGTTTCCATTGATCATCCTCGAGATGTTTCTACAACTTCATTGGAGTCCACCTGTGGCAAATTCAATTAATTGGACATGATTTGGAAATGCATAAACCTGTCTATACAAGGTCCCACAGTTAACAGTGCATGTCAGAGCAAAAACCAAGCCATGAGCTCTAAGGTATTGTCCGCAGAGCTCTGAGACAGGATTGTGTCGAAGCACAGGTCTGGGGAAGGGTACCAAAACATTTCTGCAACATTGAAGGTCTTCACGATCACAGTGGCCTCCATCATTCTTAAAAGGAAGAAGTTAAGAACCACCAAGACTCTTTCTAGAGCTGGCCGTCCAGCCAAACTGAGCAATCGGGGGAGCAGGGCCTGGGTCAGGGAGGTGACCAAGAACCCGATGGTCACTCTGACAGAGCTCTAGAGTTCCTCTGTGGCGATGGGAGAATATTCCAGAAGGTCAACCATCTCTGCAGCATTCCACCAAGCAGGCCTTTATGGTAGAGTGGCCAGATGGAAGCCACTCCTCAGTAAAAGGCACATGACTGCCTGGTTGGAGCCAAAAGGTGCCTAAAGGACTCAGGAAGAAAAAGAAATGCACACCTATTAAGACGAGGTGCTGGCTAGCGGAGTAGAAAACTTGAAAATAAAAGAGAGCCGCACACTCTAGGAGCTCGGATGGAAAAATGTAATTACCAACGTTTCGACAGCCAAGCTGTCTTCATCCGGGTATAATCACAAACACTGCGGGATGACTCGTTTAGATAGTGTCAAAAGACACAGGTGTCTGTAATCATGGCCAGGAGTGGCCTAATATCATTGGTTAATAATCAAATATTAAAATGTCATACAAAGAACAGCATACAAAAAACAAATGGAGAGCATACGATCATAGATTCATGACTACACAAGCTTACAAACAATTACAATGGCAAAGTTACAATAATCACAAGAATGGCTTCAGATCAAAGTCTACGTTGAGACCGAAGGGAGCGAGGGTCTTTAAATTAAAGATCCAGGCAGCCTCTCATTTTAACAATAAATGATCAAGGTCACCCCCTCTCCTTGGGAGGGTGACATGTTCGATGCCAATATAACGCAGAGACGATATCGAGTGGCCTGCCTCCAAGAAGTGGGCCGCAACTGGATAAGTAAAGTTTTTACACCTAATGGCGCTACGATGCTCTGAGATACGTACTTTTAATTTACGCTCTGTTTCACCTACATAATTTTTACCACAAGGACAAGTTATAAGATAAATAACTGCCTTAGTGGAGCACGTAATAACACCTTTTATTGGGATCGATTTCCCTGTTTGTGGGTGTTTGAAGGATCTACATTTATAAGTGCCATTGCATTGAGCACAGCCATTACATTTATGATTTCCATCCAGTAGTGGCGCAAATAGATGTTGTTCAGGAATATCTTGGGGTGGTAAATCAGAATTTACCAATTAGTCTCTGAGATTTCTGCCCCGCGAGAATACGACCAAGGGCAGGTCCGAAAACACATTACCGAGACTATCATCGGATTTTAGGATGTGCCAATGTTTGAACAATTCCCTTCATTTGTTCAGAGCACTTTGAATAGCGGGTAGTTAGAACGCAAGAATGCGTCTTTTTGCGAGACTGACCTTGAATAAGGTCATGTTTTGTTTTGAATTTTCTCAATGGCAATATTAATCTGATCATTCTTGTAGCCCCTCTCCTTGAACTTTCTTTGCGTCTCAGCCATATTTCTGTCGAAATCGGATTATTTTTTGCAAATTCTTTTGATTCGACAGAATTGACTGTAGAGCAAACTATTTTTCAAGGGAAGTGGGTGACAACTATCAGCCCTCAACAAACTGTTAGGATCAGTAGGCTTCCTGTAAAGATCAGTGTATAGAACATTATCTTCACACAAGATCAGAAGGTCAAGAAAACTGATTTGACGTGTGTCAGATGCTCAGAACAGGAGTTAAGAAAAGCATGGAACGCCTGGGGCTGTTTTTCATCACCCCTCTATAGAACACAAATATCATCAATATACCGTTTCCACATAATGATGTGAGGCAAGAAAACATTTTTGAGAGGATTGAAAATAGACTGTTTCTCCATGTAACCCACATACAAATGACCATAGTTAGGAGCCATGGGGGATCCCATAGCAGTACCCTTCGTCTGAATAAAGAAATCATTTAGAAACATGACATAGTTATGTGTGAGTACTATTTCAGCCAATGTTACAACGCAGCACTGGAAGTTAGTTCATTAGGGTCACGTTGCAGAAGAACATGTTCCATAGCTTCAATACCGCCCTCGTGTGGAATATTAGTGTATAATGACTCAACATCAAAAGTAACTAACAAGGTATTCTCAGGGAGAGAGATCATACTGCTGGTGTCCTTTACAAAGGAGGGGAGCTGTTCTGAGATCATACTGCTGGTGTCCTTTACAAAGGAGGGGAGCTGTTCTGAGATCATACTGCTGGTGTCCTTTACAAAGGAGGGGAGCTGTTCTGAGATCATACTGTTGGTGTCCTTTACAAAGGAGGGGAGCTGTGATTGGTCTAATAAAAAAGTAAACAAAAGTAGATAGAGGGGCCGTTACTGCATCAATGCCCCCTACAATAGGGGCCGTTACTGCATCAATGCCCGCTACAATAGGGGCCGTTACTGCATCAATGCCCGCTACAATAGGGGCCGTTACTGCATCAATGCCCGCTACAATAGGGGCCGTTACTGCATCAATGCCCGCTACAATAGGGGCCGTTACTGCATCAATGCCCGCTACAATAGGGGCCGTTACTGCATCAATGTCCGCTACAATAGGGGCCGTTACTGCATCAATGCCCTCTACAATAGGGGCTGTTACTGCATCAATGCCCCCTACAATAGTTGCTGTTACTGCATCAATGCCCGCTACAATAGGGGCTGTTACTGCATCAATGCCCGCTACAATAGGGGCTGTTACTGCATCAATGCCCGCTACAATAGGGCGTCCTGGAGGTTGTGTAACATTCTTGTGTAATTTTGACAAAGTGTAGAAAGTGGCAATTTTAGGGTGTTGAATAGCCAAAAAAGCATGTTCTTTTTTGGTTATCTGACCAGAACTTAAATACCCATCTAGGAGAGTAAAGATCACTTCTGAGTTTCTTGTAAAAGGTGTTGTCAAGCAGCTGTCTATGACCCTCATTTACATAAGCTGTCCTATCCATGAGTACAACCGACCCACTCTTATCAGCAGGACGAATAAGGACTGTCCTATCCATGAGTACAACCGACCCACCCTTATCAGCAGGACGAATAAGGACTGTCCTATACATGAGTACAACCCCCCCCCTTATCAGCAGGACGAATAAGGACTGTCCTATACATGAGTACAACCGACCCCCCCTTATCAGCAGGACGAATAAGGACTGTCCTATACATGAGTACAACCGACCCACCCTTATCAGCAGGACGAATAAGGACTGTCCTATACATGAGTACAACCGACCCACCCTTATCAGCAGGACGAATAAGGACTGTCCTATACATTAGTACAACCGACCCACTCTTATCAGCAGGACGAATAAGGACTGTCCTATACATGAGTACAACCGACCCCCCCTTATCAGCAGGACGAATAAGGACTGTCCTATACATGAGTACCACCGACCCCCCTTATCAGCAGGACGAATAAGGACTGTCCTATACATGAGTACAACCGACCCCCCTTATCAGCAGGACGAATAAGGACTGTCCTATACATGAGTACAACCGACCCACCCTTATCAGCAGGACGAATAAGGACTGTCCTATACATGAGTACAACCGACCCACCCTTATCAGCAGGACGAATAAGGACTGTCCTATACATTAGTACAACCGACCCCCCTTATCAGCAGGACGAATAAGGACTGTCCTATACATGAGTACAACCGACCCCCCTTATCAGCAGGACGAATAAGGACTGTCCTATACATGAGTACAACCGACCCCCCTTATCAGCAGGACGAATAAGGACTGTCCTATACATGAGTACAACCGACCCACCCTTATCAGCAGGACGAATAAGGACTGTCCTATACATGTCCTATACATCAGCAGTACAACCGACCCCCCCTTATCAGCAGGACGAATAAGGACTGTCCTATACATGAGTACAACCGACCCACCCTTATCAGCAGGACGAATAAGGACTGTCCTATACATGAGTACAACTGTCCCATGAGTACAACCCCCCTTATCAGCAGGACAGGAATAAGGACTGTCCTATACATGAGTACAACCGACCCCCCTTATCAGCAGGACGAATAACTGGACTGTCCTATCATGCAGTACAACCATGAGTACAACCCCCCCTTATCAGCAGGACGAATAAGGACTGTCCTATACATGAGTACAACCGACCCCCCCCTTATCAGCAGGACGAATAAGGACTGTCCTATACATGAGTACAACCGACCCCCTTATCAGCAGGACGAATAAGGACTGTCCTATACATGAGTACAACCGACCCCCCCTTATCAGCAGGACGAATAAGGACTGTCCTATACATGAGTACAACCGACCCCCCTTATCAGCAGGACGAATAAGGACTGTCCTATACATGAGTACAACCGACCCCCCTAAGGACTGTCCCTGACGAAGTATCAGCAGGACGAATAAGGACTGTCCTATACATGAGTACAACCGACCCACCCTTATCAGCAGGACGAATAAGGACTGTCCTATACATGAGTACAACCGACCCCCCCTTATCAGCAGGACGAATAAGGACTGTCCTATACATGAGTACAACCGACCCACCCTTATCAGCAGGACGAATAAGGACTGTCCTATACATGAGTACAACCGACAACCGACCCCCCTTATCAGCAGGACGAATAAGGACTGTCCTATACATGAGTACAACCGACCCCCCTTATCAGCAGGACGAATAAGGACTGTCCTATACATGAGTACAACCGACCCCCCTTATCAGCAGGACGAATAAGGACTGTCCTATACATGAGTACAACCGACCCACTCTTATCAGCAGGACGAATAAGGACTGTCCTATACATGAGTACAACCGACCCCCCCTTATCAGCAGGACGAATAAGGACTGTCCTATACATGAGTACAACCGACCCACCCTTATCAGCAGGACGAATAAGGACTGTCCTATACATGAGTACAACCGACCCACCCTTATCAGCAGGACGAATAAGGACTGTCCTATACATGAGTACAACCGACCCCCCTTATCAGCCGAATAAGGACCCTTATCAGCAGGACGAATAAGGACTGTCCTATACATGAGTACAACCGACCCCCCTTATCAGCAGGACGAATAAGGACTGTCCTATACATGAGTACAACCGACCCCCCTTATCAGCAGGACGAATAAGGACTGTCCTATACATGAGTACAACCGACCCCCCTTATCAGCAGGACGAATAAGGACTGTCCTATACATGAGTACAACCGACCCCCCTTATCAGCAGGACGAATAAGGACTGTCCTATACATGAGTACATCCGAATAAGGACTGTCCCCCCCCTTATCAGCAGGACGAATAAGGACTGTCCTATACATGAGTACAACCGACCCACCCTTATCAGCAGGACGAATAAGGACTGACGTATCGGATTGTAAATCAAGCAAAGCTTGTTTTTCATTCTTGGGTAAATTATGGAAAGATTTGGATCCCTGTTTATTCTTAAAGAGATGTCCAACACCATTCTCCACAAGTCGGCAATATGTCTCGATAGAGTGATTGCGATTGGCGGTATAAAGGTAGGTATAAAGGTAGGTATAAAGGTAGGTATAAAGGTAGGTATAAAGGTAGGTATATAGGTATAAAATAACTCTTGCTTCTAAAAGGAGTCGGAGTATGTGCAGGAGAGCAACCTACTGGTTCAATAGAAGTGTCAGAATGAGGGGAGCTAAAGTATTCCCTTAAACGGATGTTTCTAAAACACTTAAACATGTCTACCTTAACATCAAAATCGTTGCACTGGGTTGTAAGGCACAAAAGATAACCCTTTATTAAGCAAAGAGACATGGGCAGGGCTCAATATCTTGCTTATCCAGTTGCGGCCCACTTCTTGGAGGCAGGCCACTCGATTTAGTCTCTGCGTTTATATTGGCATTGAACATGTCACCCTCCCTCGGAGAGGGGGTGATCTTGATCATTTATTGTTAAAACGAGAGGCTGCCTGGATCTTTAATTTAAAGACCCTTGCGCCCTTCGGTCTCAACGTAGACTTTGATCTGAAGCCATTATTGTGACCCTGCCATTGTAATTGTTTGTAAACTTGTGTAGTCAAATTAATCTATGATCGTAGGCTATCCATTTGTTGTTTGTATGCTGTTCTTTGTATGACATTTTAATATTTGATTATTAATCAACGATATTAGGCCACGCTTGGCCATGATTACAGACACCTGTGTGTTTTGACACTATATAAATGAGTCATCCCGTAGTGTTTGTGATTATACCCTGATGAAGACAGCTTGGCTGTCGAAACGTTGGTAATTCAATTTTTGCATTTGAGCTCCGAGAGTGTGCGGCTCTTTTATTTTCAAGCCTAAAGGACTCTGACCATTAGAAACACGATTCTATGGTCTGATGAAACCAAGATTGAACTCTTTGGCCTGAATACCATGCGTCACATCTGGAGGAAACCAGGCACCGCACATCACCTGGCCAATACCATCCCTATGGTGAAGCATGGTGGTGCCAGCATCATGCTGTGGGGATGTTTTTCAGCGGCAGGGACTGGGAGACTGTCAGGATCGAGGAAAAGATCAATGGAGCAAAGTACAGAGAGATCCTTGATGAAAACCTGCTCCAGACGCTCAGGACCTCAGACTGGGATGAAGGTTCACCTTCCAACAGGACAACGACCCTAAGCACACAGCCAAGACAACGCAGGAGTGGCTTCTGGACATGTCTCTGAATTTCCTTGAGTGGCCCAGCCAGAGCCCGGACTTGAACCCGATCGAATATCTCTTGGATAGACCTGAAAATAGCTTTGCAGCGACGCTCCACATCCAACCTGACAGAGCTTGAGAGGATCTGTAGAGAAGAATGGGAGAAACTCCCCAAATACAGGTATGTCATGCTTGAAGCGTCATACCCAAGAAGACTCAAGGCTGTAATTGCTGCCAAAGGTGCTTCAATAAAGTACTGAGTAAAGGGTCTGAATACTTATGTGATATTTCAGTAATAATAATACATTTGCAAAATTATCAAAACTGTTTTTGCTTTGTCATGGGGTATTGTGTGTAGATTGATGAGGGGGAAAATGTATTTAATACATTTAAGAACCAGGCTGTAATGTAACAAAATGTGCAAAGAGTCGTTTCGAATGCTTCTTGTGTCTGTATATATACTCAGCAAAAAAAGAAAGGTCCCTTTTTCAGGACCCTGTCTTTCAAAGATAATTCGTAAAAATCAAAATAACTAATAACACAGATCTTCATTGTAAAGGGTTTAAACACTGTTTCCCATGCTTGTTAAATGAACCATTAACAATTAATGAACATGCACCTGTGGTACGGTCGTTAAGACACTAACAGCTTAAAGACAGTAGGCAATTAAGGTCACAGTTATGAAAACTTAGGACACTAAATAGGCCTTTCTACTGACTCTGAAAAACATCAAAAGAAAGATGCCCAGGGTCCCTGCTCATCTGCGTGAACGTGCCTCAGGCATGCTGCAAGGAGGCATGAGGACTGCAGATGTGGGCCAAAGACAGCGCTACAGGGAGACAGGATGGACAGCTGATCGTCCTCGCAGTGGCAGACCACATGTAACAACATTTGCACAGGATCGCTACAACCGAACATCACAGCTACGGGACAGGTACAGGATAGCAACAACAACTACCCGAGTTACACCAGGAACGCACAATCCCTCCATCTGTGCTCAGACTGTCTGCAATAGGCAGAGAGAGGCTGGACTAAGGGTTTGTAGGCCTGTTGTAAGGCAGGTCCTCACCAGACATCACCGGCAACAACGTTGCCTATGGGCACGAACCCACCATCGCTGGACAAGACAGGACTGGCGAGTCTCGTTTTTTTCTCACTAGGGGTGATGGTCGGAATCGCGTTTGTAGTCGAAGGAATGAGTGTTAACCCAAGGCCTGTACTCTGGAGCAGGATCAATTTGGAGGTGGAGGGTCCGTCATGATCTGGGGCGGTGTGTCACAGCATCATCGGACTGAACCTGTTGTCATTGCAGGCAATCCCAACGCTGTGCGTTACAGGGAAGACATCCTCCTCCCACATGTGGTACCCTTCCTACAGGCTCGTCCTGACATGACCCTCCAGCATGACAATGCCACCAGCCATACTGCTCGTTCTGTGTGTGATTTCCTGCAAGACAGGAATGTCAGTGTTCTTCCATGGCCAGCGACGAGCCCGGATCTCAATCCCATTTAGCATGTCTGAGACCTGTTGGATCGGGGGGTGAGGGGCTAGGCCATTCCCCCCAGAAATGTACGGGAACTTGCAGGTGCCTTGGTGGAAGAGTGGGGTAACATCTCACATCAAGAATTGGCAAATCTGGTGCAGTCCATGAGGAGGAGATGCACTGCAGTACTTAATGCAGCTGGTGGCCACACCAGATACTGACTGTTACTTTTGATTTTGACCCCCCTTTTGTTCAGAGACACATTACTCCATTTCTGTTAGTCACGTGTCTGTGGAACTTGTTCAGTTTATGTCTGTTGTTGAATCTTGTTGTTCATACAAATATTTACACATGTTAAGTTTGCTGAAAATAAATGAAGTTGACAGTGAGAGGATGTTTCTTTTTTTGCTGAGTTTATATCACTGTAAGTTGTGTGTGTACATGTTAACTGCAATATGTAACATTTTAGGCAACCCAACCAAATTCACATAGAAATTTTTGATCTGTCATCCTCTTCGAAAGCAAGTCTAAGAAGTGGTAGATCGGTTCTATGTGTGCTATTTCTATGCTTCCTGGTCTTAAATGTGTTGTTTTTTTTGTACCTTTTTTAAAAACTTTCGGTTTCGTACACAGTCTTCAAACAGCTTAAAATACAATGTTATTGGTTATGGAAAATATATTTAACAGCGGTTTAATTGGTACAATGATCCTTGTACACTACATTGTTTTGTCACATAAACATAAATTAAGCAAACTTAGAATTTTCGCAACCAGGAAATGGCGGAGCGATTTCTGCATATTTCACCTTTTAATGTGTGTTATGTTTAGGTGGTAAACCCGTACCACCTGCGTGTTCGGAGGAAGAACCCAGTAACAGGCAACCTGGTGAAGATGTGTCTCCAGCTGTACCAAGTAGACAACAGATCCTACCTGCTGGACTTCAAAAGCATCGATGGTACGCCAGCTACACAACATATTTATAACAGGAAACAGACTTTTTGATATCTGGTTAATTCTGACAGCAGAATTGAGAGTTTCCTCTTTTTACAACGTATTACTGAGTGCAGAAGATGAGTAATGACGAAAACAAACACTAATCTCTCCTCCCCCAGATGACATCATGGACGCAGTAGGGTTTAAGTCGGGCTCTTCCACCCCCCAGAGGTCAGGCTCCACTGCAGGGCTCCACAGACCCAGACTCAGTGTGGACTCAGCCTGTCCTGCCGTGGATCTCCCCAAGCTCAGCTCCTCTCTGCCTGGGTCGCTGTGCTCCAGCGCTGCCCTCCTCACCTCCACCTCCACCCCCACCCCGCGCCAGGGCAGCCACACTATGGACTTCTTTGAGATGTGTGCCAGTCTCATCACCACGCTGGCCCGCTAGAGACGGTAAACCTCCGCTGGGTAACTAGAGGCCTGGAGTTTTTCCTGGTCAATGTCATATAGTCCGGAAAACCATCTGAAACAGAACACTGCCCTGAGCCTATTTAGACCGTTTTATATTGGTGTGATCCTGACCTAATTCTCCAAGTACTGCAGAACACGCCTCTAACCACAGATCTAGGGTCAGTTGTTCCCTCCTGGTGTTGTAGGTTTGGGCTAGGCAAGATCAACTGATCGTAGATCTCTGATTAGACTTCCTGTCTGTCTAGAGAAGGGATGGGCAACTGTGATGGGGGTAGGGGCCACAAAAAATCCGAACTCCTCATTAGGGGGGTGCCGTGGCTCACGGGACTGCTTACCCACATCCAGACACACACATGCAGTCAGCGTTTTGGAGGCCCTAAGCAAAATTTGGCGATTTATAAACATTTGAGTTTAGTCTTGACAGCGGAAGGAGTTGATCTGCGGTCCTACAAAAGTGGCCATGCGACCCGCGCGCCACAAGTTGCCCATCCCTGGTCTAGAGTCGGTCTGCCAGAGCCAGTCTGGCCGTGGGAAAGGTTAGAGGTCTCACTTGTAGCTCCCATATGGCACGTTCACGTGCTCGTCGAAACTAGGAAACTAACATTTCTAACTGGTTGCAGTTATGCACGTGCAGCGTTCAACCAGTTAGCATGTCGGACATTTACAGATAAGCGGCGCCTCCCTGACTACTCTCAACCTCCAATCAGCTCCAGAATAGCCGTCACTGTAGAACAAACACACTGAGCATTTTATATATGGTTTTATATGGTTTTTGTAACGACACACGTTTTGTTATCCATATTTATCATATATATTTATATTCCTATCACTTTGAGTAGTGTAGCAGCTATTGATTGTAACATACAACAAATGAAGTTAAAGAGAGGATTGTTGTTATTATTATTTAGATGCCATATTCTTATTTATTTTAAAGAGGTTTTGTTTTAGAGGCTCTGTGTGGTACTGAATATTGAGTATTGAAACACTGCTGATGTTTGAGAAGTATATACGGACATAAGAGATTTTAGGTGATGAGAGGTCATAGAGAGAGAGCCTCCACTCTCCCTCTCTCTCTGACTGGTAATATTGTTCTGTGGATTAGTTAGCATTGATGCTACCTGACGGAGGAGGAGGGAAGGGTATCTGTAGTGAATCTTTCTCCAGGTGCCTTTTAACACACGTTGTTTCTAGCTTGGTGACTGTTTTTGTTTGCAGAAACGGAATGGTAGGCAAACTGTTTCTGTGTGTGTGTGTGTGTGTGTGTGTACACTCCTGTGGGTAGAGGACTGACAGACAGGAGCTTGCCAGGGATTGGCCAGGAGAAGACATACAGTACTGTAGTTTATGTGCCAATGAGATTTGAGTTCTGATTAATATAACTAAAGATACAGGAGAGAGGGAATAGATATGACAGAACACTGGAACAAATCTCCCTTCACCAATTGTCAAATGGTTTACAGTATATAGTGTTCCAGAGTCCTGTCTGTGTCTCTTGTTCTGCTGGGGCCAGTGAGGGCTGGGCTGATCTGATGCATGCTAGTGTGTCTGTGTTTCTCTGGTCTGTTCTGGTACCGTGATGGTGGTCTGTTCGGTTTGTTATTAAATGTAGAATCATTTGTATCTCTTTTCTTCCCTCCCTCTGGAGTTATTGGTTTGTGGTGTGTATTTGCAGTAGTGTGTGTTTCGCTGAGGGAATTGTAGACCTCTGTTGGGCCAGTTAGAGTCAGAAAAGACACTAAACCTCTCTTCTTTCCTTTTGTTTCCTTGTCATTTGTTTCCTTGTCATTCGTTTGTCCTGAGCAGCAGTTCTGTCATCACATCTCTATTCTGAGAGCGTAGTCTGTTTTTGTCTGTGTATGACACTATACATGCAAGACAATACCCACGTATGTGTACTCTCATCTAGTACCGGTTGGACCCACCTTTGTCTCCAGAACAGCCTGAATTCTTCAGGGGATTCTACAAGGTGTCAAAGATTCCACAGTGATGTTGGTTCATGCTAATGCGATGGCGCCGTGCAATTTCTGCAGATTGGACGCCAGTACATTCATGCTGCGAACATCCATCTCATCTCTAATATGCTCTAATGGGTTGAGGTCTGGGGACTGACCAGGCCACTCAAATAAACTGAACTCGCTGTCATATTCCAGGGAATGTTTTTCCACTCCTCGGTTGTTCAGTGTTGGTTAACACGTACCCACCTGAGCCACTTCTTGTTTTTAGCTGATAGGAGTAGAACCTGGTGTGGTGGTCTGCTGCAATAGCCAATCCGTGATAAGGATCGACCAGTTTGTTTTCTGACCCACCTGTTGGCTTGCACGATTCTTGCCCTTCTCCTTCGACCTCTCATCAAACGAGCTGTTTTCACCTGCAGGGCTGCTGCTGACTGGATGTTATCTGTTTCTCCCACCATTCTCTGTAAACCTTCGTCTGAGATACTGGACCCGGGGCATGGCACCGATGATCATACTTCGCTTAAAGTCACTTGTTTTGCCTATTCTAACGTTCGGTTGAACAGTAACTGAATGCCTGTTTTATATAACAAGCCACAGCCATGTGACTCCGTGTCTGTAGAAGTGATCCATTTTTGTGAACTGGGTGGTGTACTTAATAAACTGGCATATCCCATTTTTGAGAGATACTTACATACTGAGGGTACAAAACATTATGAACACCTGCTCATTCCATGACAGACTGACCAGGTGAAAGCTATGATCCCTTATTGATGTAATTTGTTGAATCCACTTCAGTCCGTGTAGATCAGTGGTCACCAACCGGTCACCAAGCATTTCTGTGGAAAAGCCAGGCCTGATTTTGTGCGTGTTGCGCTGTTGGTGGTAGGTGCACTTGATTCAAGCGGACCGGGAGATCTGTTGCCAAATCGAGTGCGCCTAATGTGCTGGCAATCGAATAGCTCAAATTACCGTACAGAGCCTCCTCGACCCCGGCCACAGTCAAAAAGTTTGATACTAGCCATGGTAAGATTGAATAACCTTTAAAACCACGACCACGGAGAGGCTGTAGAATAATGCAGCAGCGCTGCAGTTTGTATGAGTGTGTTTTATTCAGCACTGGCAACCCGGCTTTGATTGAACACTATGAAACGCTCTTCTCCCTTTTTCCACTCGCGCTGCAATGAGTTTTTATCATTATTAATTAGCTTCGTGTTTATTTTAATATGGAGGAGTATTTCACTTTCTCTGGTCAACCGCATGAATTTGTGCCTGAGGCAGACGTGGCGCGACTCGAGTTTCGCCATCAGGTGGAAGACGGTGTCTCTTTGGTCAGTCTCACCGGAGGAAAGGAAGGAGAAGGCAGTGACCGTGAAAGGAAGGAGAAGGCAGTGTGTGTGGACCCGCTGTGGCTCTCTTCCTCCCTCCCCTGAGAATAATGCTCTGTTCAAGACAACTACTCTGGAAAAACGAGATCCGACTGGGGGAAATGGTTTTGAACGGTCATCCAACTTGGAATTCCTAGTCGGAAACTCGCATCTTTCTAGAGCTCCGACCTCAAGATCACGGACGTCGTGATTTGACCTCGTTTTATTTTTCTCGAGTTCCCAGCTGTCTTGAAAGCACCATGGCCATCAGATGCAAGTGCTGTACCATATAATTTATGCTCAGCTGTGCCTTGCAAGTGCTACAAAAACCGATATGTTATCAAAGCTCAAGTTGTGATAATGTATTAGGCCTACAGCAGAAACCTCATTCCAGCAGAGCTCTTTTTATTAGGTTGTTACATTATAAGTAATGTAAAAAAATAAAAAATAATTGAGTGGTAGATCTTGGCTTGCTTTTTGAATGTGAAAGCGATCTTGACTCAAAGGTTGGTGACCACTGGTGTAGATGAAGGGGAGGAGACAGGTTAAAGAAGGATTTTGAAGCCTTGAGACATGGATTGTGTGTGTGTGTGTGTGTGTGTGTGTGTGTGTGTGTGTGTGTGTGTGTGTGTGTGTGTGTGTGTGTGTGTGTGTGTGTGTGTGTGTGTGTGTGTGTGTGTGTGTGTGTGTGTGTGTGTGCAATTCAGAGGGTGAATGGGCAAGAAAAAAGATTTAAGTGCCTTTGAACATGGCATGGTAGTAGGTGCCAGGCGTGTCAGTTTGTCAAGAACTGCAACGCTCCTGGGTTTTTCATGTCCAATAGTTTCCCATGTGTATCAAGAATGGTCCACCAGCCAACTTGACACAAGCATTGGAGTCATGGGCCAGCATCCCTGTGGAACGCTTTTGACACCTTGTAGAGTCCATGCCCCTACGAATTGAGGCTGTTCTGAGGACAAAGGGGTGGAACTCAATATTAGGAAGGTTCTTAATGTTTTGAACACTGTGTCTGACTATAGCTGCTACAAGGTCAGGGAGAAACTCTCCTTCCTGCTGCTACACTCATGCAATTACTCACAGCAATGACCCTATATTCTGTTATTTACACACACATACTACTTCAAGTAATACACACCCACTCTGTCAGTGTAAGGTGTACCTCTTTCCAAGGGTTAAGGTGTGTTGTCACCGTATCCAGACTTCTGGAACCAAAGTGTTCTTCTCTTCTGTCTGTGTGTGCGGAATGTACCTCTTCCCCTCCGTCTGAGGTGGGCTTTTCTGTGTTCTATGCATTGCATGGCGTTGCTGTTCTGATTTGCACTTTACTGAGTATTTATTGTCAAACACAATTAAACTGACCTATACACTAGACCACTGATTGAGTTGTGTTTTTTATTGAATCGCCAGATCACAACCAGCAGAGCTGGTAGCTAAATGAACGGGACTTCAACTAAAGGTTACATCATCAAATTACTTCCCTCTCTCTCTAATACTTAATGGGAAATACACAGGGAATATAAACCAGACATCTCATACAGTATGGCAAGCATCCTTTTCCCTGTGTAGTGCACCACTTTTCACCAGAGCCCTATGTGGTTAACCCTGTGTCACTTAGGTCAAAGTTAGTGTACTACATGGGGAATAGGCTGTCATTTTAGACAGCGACAGTAGCTGGATACAGACTGTTGAATTGTCATCTAGCCAAACACAAACACCTGTAAACAAACATTACACTATGCATGGTATCCCATAATAGTCTTTGTATAAAACTATTGAAGAGTTAGTATAAACAGAACTGCTCTCTTTGTATCCTTCACCTCATCCTCCATAACCCTGGATGGACATCAGAACAAGAGATTCAATCTGAAACCCTATAGCGTTATTGGCATTTTAAAGATCATTTCCAATTGAGTCGACATTGCAGCATTTATCTTGAATGAGGTCTCCGCAAAGACGGTAACATTGCCTTCGTCTGCATTGTTGACTAGAGCTCTCGGGTTGAATCCTGGCCTAAACAATATTATAACAGAGAAATAGTCCATCCAATTGCAGGTTGTCCAAACAACGATCCTCCATGTCTCCGTTACCTGAGTGATTGTCATGGAGATGACTGGCACTCGACAACATACCATGTTGCCGTTGTTCCTCTGCTCTCCAACTGCTCATAGAAGAGAGGACAGACGCAGACCTCATCAATGCTAGTAAATACTGGTATTGACAGACTGATCAATGATTCTTAATGGCTGACTAATGTAAAGTATCATTTTTACCTGTAGTTGGTAGTCTACTAAGTGTCATTGATTGTCGTCTGCAAACGGGCCAGGAGGAGAAAGAATCATGTCTGAAAGCTCCAAATCTGTTTCCACTTTCCATCTACATAGAAACACACACACACACACACACACACACACACACACACACACACACACACACACACACACACACACACACACACACACACACACACACACACACACACACACACACACACACACACACACACACACACACACACACACACACACACACACACACACACACACACAATGACATTCACAATCCAAGCCCAGAAAACTAGTTTGACAACAGATTACACAATGTGACATTTCTTTCCTCTCCTACTTACGGGTACACTGGTTCTTCTATCTCCACGGGGCCTGGCAAGTAAAAAAGGATAATGTTTTAAACGTAAAGGTATTTTTCCACACTAGTGTGTCAGATGTAGAAAGTGGATTCCTTTCAATTGAACTCAATAAATTCCAACAGCATTCTCTCAACCTTTATTGGCTGCTTTATTGGCTGCTGATGTGTGGAATGTGTAGTACACAGAATCCATACGTAGCTCTTCACTTACTGATTGGTTCAGGTTCTTCAGGTCTTCTCAAAGGGAGACAGTAGGTAAAGTGAGAGTTGGGGATTAGGGAGAGAGAGAGGGTAAAAGAGAGATGGAGGTTAAAAGAGATGGGGAGGGTAAAAGAGATGGAGAGGGTAAGAGAGATGGAGAGGTAAGAGAGATGGAGAGGATAAGAGAGATGGAGAGGATAAGAGAGATGGAGGGTAAAAGAGAGATGGAGGGTAAAAGAGAGATGGAGGGTAAAAGAGAGATGGAGGGTAAAAGAGAGATGGAGGGTAAAAGAGAGATGGAGAGGGTAAAAGAGATGGAGAGGTAAAAGAGATGGAGATGGAGGGGGAGAGATGGAGGGTAAAAGAGAGATGGAGGGTAAAAAGAGATGGAGAGGGTAAAAGAGAGATGGAGAGGATAAAAGAGAGATGGAGGATAAAAAGAGATGGAGGATAAAAAGAGAGATAAAAGAGAGATGGAGGGTAAAAGAGAGATGGAGAGGATAAAAGAGAGATGGAGGGTAAAAGAGAGATGGAGAGATGGAGGGTAAAAGAGAGATGGAGGGTAAAAGAGAGATGGAGAGGATAAAAGAGAGATGGAGAGGATAAAAGAGAGATGGAGAGGATAAAAGAGAGATGGAGAGGATAAAAGAGAGATGGAGGATAAAAGAGAGATGGAGGGTAAAAGAGAGATGGAGGGTAAAAGAGATGGAGGGTAAAAGAGAGATGGAGGATAAAAGAGAGATGGAGGGTAAAAGAAGATGGAGATGGAGAGGGTAAAAAAAGATGGAGAGGGTAAAAGAGAGATGGAGGGTAAAAGAGAGATGGGTAAAAAAGATGGAGATGGAGAAGGTAAAAAGAGATGGAGAGGGTAAAAAGAGATGGAGGATAAAAGAGAGATGGGAGGATAAAAGAGAGTTGGGGAGGAGAAGAAAGAGAGATGGAGGGTAAAAGAGAGTTGGGGAGGAGAAGAAAAAGAGAGATGGATGGAGGATAAAGAGAGAGATGGAGATGGAGAGGGTAAAAGAGAGATGGAGAGGATAAAAGAGAGGGATAAAAAAGAGAGATGGAGGGTAAAAGAGAGATGGAGAGGATAAAAGAGAGATGGAGGATAAAAAGAGATGGAGGATAGAAAAAGATGGAGAAAGAGAGTTGGGGAGGATAAATGGAGAGAGATGGGAGGGTAAAAGAGAGATGGAGAGGATAAAGAGATGGAGAGGATAAAAAAATGGAGAGATGGAGGAGGGTAAATGGAGAGAGATGAGATGGAGGGATAAAAGAGAGAGATGGAGTAAAAGAGGATGGAGAAAAGAGAGATGGAGAGGATAAAAGAGAGATGAGAGAGGGATAAAAGAGATGGGAGAGGATGAGATGGAGGATAAAAGAGAGATGGAGAGGGTAAAAGAGAGATGGAGAGGGTAAAAGAGAGATGGAGAGGGTAAAAGAGAGATGGAGGGTAAAAGAGAGATGGAGGATAAAAAGAGATGGAGGATAAAAGAGAGATGGAGGATAAAAGAGAGAAGATGGGCGGGTAAGAGAGATGGAGATGGAGGGTAAGAGAGATGGAGGGTAAAAGAAGATGGAGGGATGGAGGGTAAAAAAGAGATGGAGAGGATAAAAGAGAGATGGAGAGGATAAAAAGAGATGGAAGGATGAGAGATGGAGAGGGTAAAAGAGAGATGGAGGATAAAAGAGAGATGGAGGATAAAAGAGAGATGGAGGATAAAAGAGGATGGCGGATAAAAGAGAGATGGAGGGTAAAAGAGAGATGGAGAGGATAAAAGAGAGATGGAGGGTAAAAGAGAGATGGAGGATAAAAGAGAGATGGAGGGTAAAAGAGAGATGGAGAGATAAAAGAGAGATGGAGGGTAAAAGAGAGATGGAGGATAAAAGAGAGATGGAGAGTAAAAGAGAGATGGAGGATAAAAGAGAGATGGAGGGTAAAAGAGAGATGGAGAGGATAAAAGAGAGATGGAGAGGATAAAAGAGAGATGGAGAGGAGAGATGGGGAGAGATGGAGGATAAAAGAGAGATGGAGAGGGTAAAAAGAGATGGAGGGTAAAAGAGATGGAGGGTAAAAGAGAGATGGAGAGGGTAAAAGAGAGATGGAGGATAAAAGAGAGATGGAGATGGAGGGTAAAGAGAGATGGAGGGTAAAGAGAGATGGAGAGGGTAAAAGAGAGATGGAGAGGATAAAAGAGAGATGGAAAAGAGAGATGGAGATGGGGATAAAAAGATGGAGGATGGATGGAGGATAAAAGATGGAGGATGGAGAGGATAAAAAAGATGGAGGGTAAAAGAGAGATGGAGAGGATAAAAAGAGATGGATGGTAAAAGAGGATGGAGGATAAAAGAGAGATGGAGGGTAAAAGAGAGATGGAGAGGATAAAAGAGAGAAAGAGAGATGGAGAGGATAAAAGAGAGATGGAGAGGATAAAAGAGAGATGGAGGATAAAAGAGAGATGGAGAGGGTAAAAGAGAGATGGAGGGTAAAAGAGATGGAGGGTAAAAGAGAGATGGAGAGGGGAGGAGATGGAGGATAAAAGAGAGATGGAAGGAGGATGGAGAGGGTAAAAAGAGATGGAGGGTAAAAGAGATGGAGAGGGTAAAAGAGAGATGGAGGGTAAAAGAGAGATGGAGGGGTAAAAAGAGATGGAGGATGGAGATGGAAGGTAAAAGAGAGATGGAGGATAAAAGAGAGATGGAGAGGATAAAAGAGAGTTGGGGAAAAGAAAAGAGAGATGGAGGGTAAAAGAGAGTTGGAGGGTAAAAGAGAGATGGAGATGGAGAGGGTAAAAGAGAGATGGGAGGGTAAAAAGAGAAATGGAGAGGGTAAAAGAGAGATGGAGAGGATAAAAGAGAGATGGAGATGGATAAAAGAGAGATGGAGAGGGTAAAAGAGAGATGGAGGGTAAAAGAGAGATGGAGAGGGTAAAAGAGAGATGGAGAGGGTAAAAGAGAGATGGAGAGAGATGGAGGGTAAAAGAGATGGGAGGAAGTAAAAGAGAGATGGGGAGGAGAAGAAAAAAGAGAGATGGGGGGAGGAAGAGAGAGATGGGGAGGAGAAGAAAGAGAGATGGGGAGGAGAAAAAGAGAGATGGAGAAGAAAACAAAACACAAGAGGTAAGCATCAAAGGATAAAAGAGAGATGGAGGGTAAAAGAGAGATGGAGAGGGTAAAAGAGAGATGGAGGGTAAAAGAGAGATGGAGAGGGTAAAAGAGAGATGGAGAGGGTAAAAGAGAGATGGAGAGGATAAAAGAGAGATGGAGAGGATAAAAGAGAGATGGAGGATAAAAGAGAGATGGAGGGATAAAAGAGATGGAGAGGATAAAAGAGAGATGGAGAGGGTAAAAGAGAGATGGAGGGTAAAAGAGAGATGGAGAGGGTAAAAGAGAGATGGAGAGGGTAAAAGAGAGATGGAGAGGGTAAAAGAGAGATGGAGAGGATAAAAGAGAGATGGAGAGGATAAAAGAGAGATGGAGGATAAAAGAGAGATGGAGGATAAAAGAGAGATGGGGAGGGTAAAAGAGATGGAGCGGGTAAGAGAGATGGAGAGGATAAGAGAGATGGAGAGGATAAGAGAGATGGAGGGTAAAAGAGAGATGGAGGGTAAAAGAGAGATGGAGAGGGTAAAAAGAGAGAGATGGAGATGGAGATAAAAGAGAGATGGAGATGGGATAAAAGAGAGATGGAGAGGATAAAAGAGAGATGGAGAGGGTAAAAGAGAGATGGAGAGGATAAAAGAGAGATGGAGGATAAAAGAGAGATGGAGGATAAAAGAGAGATGGCGGATAAAAGAGAGATGGAGGGTAAAAGAGAGATGGAGAGGATAAGAGAGATGGAGGGTAAAAGAGAGATGGAGGGTAAAAGAGAGATGGAGAGGGTAAAAGAGATGGAGAGGATAAAAGAGAGATGGAGATGGAGGGTAAAAGAGAGATGGAGAGGGTAAAAGAGAGATGGAGAGGATAAAAGAGAGATGGAGAGGGTAAAAGAGAGATGGAGGATAAAAGAGAGATGGAGGATAAAAGAGAGATGGAGGATAAAAGAGAGATGGCGGATAAAAGAGAGATGGAGGGTAAAAGAGAGATGGAGAGGATAAAAGAGAGATGGAGGGTAAAAGAGAGATGGAGGATAAAAGAGAGATGGAGGGTAAAAGAGAGATGGAGAGGATAAAAGAGAGATGGAGAGGATAAAAGAGAGATGGAGAGGATAAAAGAGAGATGGAGAGGATAAAAGAGAGATGGAGGATAAAAGAGAGATGGAGAGGGTAAAAGAGAGATGGAGGGTAAAAGAGATGGAGGGTAAAAGAGAGATGGAGAGGGTAAAAGAGAGATGGAGGATAAAAGAGAGATGGAAGGTAAAAGAGAGATGGAGAGGGTAAAAGAGAGATGGAGGGTAAAAGAGAGATGGAGAGGGTAAAAGAGAGATGGAGGGTAAAAGAGAGATGGAAGGTAAAAGAGAGATGGAGGATAAAAGAGAGATGGAGAGGATAAAAGAGAGTTGGGGAGGAGAAGAAAGAGAGATGGAGGGTAAAAGAGGGTTGGGGAGGAGAAGAAAGAGAGAGATGGGGAGGAGAAGAAAGAGAGAGATGGAGAGGGTAAAAGAGAGATGGAGAGGGTAAAAGAGAAATGGAGAGGGTAAAAGAGAGATGGAGAGGATAAAAGAGAGATGGAGAGGATAAAAGAGAGATGGAGGGTAAAAGAGAGATGGAAGTAAAAGAGAGATGGAGGATAAAAGAGAAATGGAGAGGGTAAAAGAGAAATGGAGGGTAAAAGAGAGATGGAGGGTAAAAGAGAGTTGGAGAGGGTAAAAGAGAAATGGAGAGGGTAAAAGAGAGATGGAGAGGATAAAAGAGTGGAGAGGATAAAAGAGAGATGGAGGGTAAAAGAGAGATGGAGAGGGTAAAAGAGAGATGGAGGGTAAAAGAGAGATGGAGAGGGTAAAAGAGAGATGGAGAGGGTAAAAGAGAGTTGGGGAGGAGAAGAAAGAGAGATGGAGGGTAAAAGAGAGTTGGGGAGGAGAAGAAAGAGAGAGATGGGGAGGAGAAGAAAGAGAGAGATGGGGAGGAGAAGAGAGAGATGGGGAGGAGAAGAAAGAGAGATGGGGAGGAGAAGAAAGAGAGATGGAGAAGAAAACAAAACACAAGAGGTAAGCATCAAAGGAAACATTCATTCACCTTTATCTTCATCTGTGTGTGTGTGTGCAATTATACTGTATGTACCTCCTGATGGGTTCCTCTACAACAGGTTTGTGGAAGAAAGTGGCCAGCTTCTGAAGTGCTTCATGTTTCACCCTGCAGAACAGACAGACATCAGACGGGAGAAATGCTAGCTAATGGATAGAATATTGTTAATACTATTAAAATCCTTGTCTTATTATCTGTGTGTGTGCATGACTCACTGCATATCCATTCCATCTATGTTGGCGTAATTCTGTGTTTGTTGGTGGTGGACGCTAAGCTCTCTGCTTCCTGGAGGAAGTAAACACACACACACAATAATGCAAACAATAACAGATGTAATCAGCCAAAGGTATTTTAGGTATTTAAAACAGGGAAGAAAAGATAAGCAGAACATGCAGGAAGCTGAGGTCAGTCATGGCTCATTGATCGATCATTGAAACCTAGTGGCTTGACTCACCCGTCTTGGAGATTGTTTGGATGTGGCCACTGCAGAAGAGAATAGTGATGTCATGCAGATTCAAAGTTCCTGACATCAAAGGACAATAGTCCCCACTGTGAAAGCCTTCACCATAACACTCCCCTGGGCCCCGATTCGGACCAGAGTTAAGCACGTAAAGTGAACCTGATTCCTTTTTATGAGCTTTTCTCTATTCTATTCTGACCTTAAACATACTTTTTAAAAATGTTTTACACATTTATTTAACTAGGCAAGTCAGTTGAAAACACATTCTTCTTTACAATGATGGCCTACTTAAGCATGAGAATAGCATGCAAATTCACCCTTTTTCATTTCAGGTGGAGCTCTAATAAATGAAGGCGTGGCAGAGGGAGGGGTGTCTACAGATACACTGTATTCTGACCTGGATTTAATTCCCTCATAATTCCGCCACCTTTACGCTCGAGGAAAACATGAATTAAGCTCGGTGCGAATCTGCCGGTTAAAGGTGGAGAACACATCTACTTTATTTCTTCAAATAGAAATAACAGCATTCTCCATGTATACATTGATGAGCTGGGTAAATGAGCAATCCGTTTGGAGAAGGGAATTTTAAATATGCATAGCAATTGTCTTCGATGATTATTCCTTATGGTCCCTGGAGACAAATGTGACAAATGTGAAACAGTATTTTTATTATTATTCCAAATTTTCATTGTTTGCCTTCAGAATTTGCATGGATGAAATGTGGAGATCCAAGCTATGTGTTTCTGTAGGGCTGAACCTGCCGAGGTGATGGTATTCTTTCATTCATCCCTATATTCTCAACCTGTTCTCCCCATGTACAGTTCAAGTCAGAACTTTACATACACTTACTTAGGTTGGAGTCATTAAAACTCGTTTTTCAACCACTCCGCAAATGTATTGTTAATTAAAAAACGATAGTTTTGGCAAGTTGGTTAAGACAGCTACTTTGTCCATGACACAAGTAATATTTTCCAACAATTGATTACAGATTATTTCACTTATAATTCACTGTATCACAATTCCAGTGGGTCAGAAGTTTACATACACTGAGTTGACTGTGTCTTTTAAACAGCTTGGAAAATTCCAGAAAATGATGTCATGGCTTTCGAAGCTTCTGATAGGCTAATTGACATAATTTGAGTCAATTGGAGGTGTAGCTGTGGATGTATTTCAAGGCCTACCTTCAAACTCAGTGCCTCCTTGCTTGGCATCATGGGAAAATCAAAAGAGATCAGCCGAGGCGACAGAAAAAAAGATTGTAGACCTCCACAAGTCTGGTTCATCCTTGGGAGCAATTTTCAAATGCCTGAAGGTACCACGTTTATCTGTACAAACAATAGTACCCAAGTATAAACACCATGGGACCACGCAGCCGTCATACCGCTCAGGAAGAAGACACGTTCGCAAATGGGTCTTCCTTAATGGACAATGACCCAAAGCATACTTCCAAAGTTGTGGCAAAATGGTTTAAGGACAACGAAGTCAAGGTATTGGAGTGGCCATCACAAAGTCCTGAGCTCAATCCTATAGAAAATGTGTGTGCAGAACTGAAAAAGCGTGTGCAAGCAAGGAGGGCTACAAACCTGACTCAGTTACACCAGCTCTGTCAGGAGGAATGGGCCAAAATTCACCCAATTTATTGTGGGAAGCTTGTGGAAGGCTTCCCGAAATGTTTGACCCAAGTTAAACAATTTCAAGGCAATGCTACCAAATACTAGTTGAGTGTATGTAAATTTCTGACCCACTGGGAATGTGATGAAAGAAATAAAAGCTGAAAGAAATCATTCTCTCTACTATTATTCTGACATTTCACATTCTTAAAATAAAGTGGCGATCCTAACTGACCTAAGACAGGGAATTTTTACTAGGATTAAATGTCAGGAATTGTGAAAAACTGAGTTTAAATGTATTTGGCTAAGGTGTCTGTAAACTTCCGACTTCAACTGGATAAGTTATTGAGACTGTCGACGAAATTTGAATTAAAAGGTACACTGCAAAGGGATGGCTTAAGATAAATGTACTGAAAACCCAATTGAATGGAGACTCCATGAGAAACTCTGTTGGCCAGCAAGTGGGAGGGTTTTCAGCGTTTGAATGTAATGTATTCAGAGAGAGCAGGGTAGCCACACCTGCAGAGCGTATTAAGTGACTGAAAAAGTTACGTCTGAATATCAAATACTGAGAAGTGCGTAGGAAAGATGTCGATTCCTAAATCGGGACCGGGCCCCTGTTGAATAGTCCCAATGGTGAATAGTCCCCACATCTAAACATGCCTGTTCAAACAGTTAACATTGCAGTGTGCACTGACCTCTCTGTAGGATCTTCCTCCATGGGGTAGGAGAGCGGTTCATCGTCATCATTCGCCCACTCCTCACTGTCGTCTGTAACTGAGGGCGAACACACACAGTTTAACTTTTGACTGCAGTGTTTCTTGGTAGCGTTTAACAAATCTACATTGAAACAAAAGTATACACCTCACACACGTGGTTATGGGCTTAAAAACAAAACAGATGACACCTGTACCATGTCAGATATAAAGTGGAAATGTATTCAATTTTGAGTTTGCATCCAAAATGACACTTTATGTACATCTCAGAAGACTGAAATGTAACAAAATTGTTTGACATAGAAACACAAGATTTTCATCGGATTCTTTGAAATAATCTTTATTAATGATGAAAAATATGAATAACATTCCACCCATGAGGAAGCCAAAGAGGCTGCTTTGGTCATTGTCTGCGGGAAAGGGATACATGTCATTTGGATTCCACAATATGACTTGTGTGAACGTGAACTAAATGAATAACTGTGGACAGTGGAGTACTTACAGCTGCCTGCATCGTCCTGTAGTGGGTAGTGATTGGAAGTCCTGTTGCCCATCCTGGCCAGCTCTCCTCCCTGTTCTACCACAGTACTGCTGTCCTTATGGCTGATGGCACGAGAAGCCTTCTTCCCCAGCTTCAACATCTCCTTAATGTCCAGCTCCACCTGGCTCAGTGAGATGTACCCATCTATACACACACAGATAAAACATTAACTCCACCTGGCTCAGTGAGATGTACCCATCTATACACACATAGATAAAACATTAACTACACCTGCTATAACTGAGCTGTACCCATCTATACACACACAGATAAAACATTAACTCCACCTGGCTCAGTGAGATGTACCCATCTATACACACATAGATATAACACTAACTACACCTGCTATAACTGAGATGTACCCATCTATACACACACAGATAAAACATTAACTCCACCTGGCTCAGTGAGATGTACCCATCTATACACACATAGATATAACACTAACTACACCTGCTATAACTGAGATGTACCCATCTATACACACACAGATAAAACACTAACTACACCTGCTATTACTGAGATGTACCCATCTATACACACACAGATAGATATAACACTAACTACACTTGCTATAACTGAGATGTACCCATCTATACACACACAGATAAAACACTAACTACACCTGCTATAACTGAGATGTACCCATCTATACACACACAGAAAGTCGCTTTGGATAAAAGCGTCTGCTAAATGGCATATATTATTATTATAGATAAAACACTAACTACACCTGCTATTACTGAGATGTACCCATCTATACACACACAGACAGATATAACACTAACTACACCTGCTATAACTGAGATGTACCCATCTACACACACATAGATATAACACTAACTACACCTGCTATAACTGAGATGTACCCATCTATACACACAGATAGTTTGTAAACACACATACATGTTGAATCCACCTGCAAGGCTGTTTTCACATACAGTAGGTCTTCAAGTAATGACAACACAACAACCTGTCTGGAATCCCACAATCAAGCAACTACTGTAGATGTTGAACTATTTGCCTCATTTTATGCCCATCTGTATTTGTGTAGAGGTCAGAGGTCAGTGGTTAGGTCGGTGTGTAACTTACATGTATTAGTGCTGTCCCTGGCTAGCCATTTTCCTTTGGGGCAGTTTGTGGTCCGTATGATGCTGACGATGTCCCTATTCTTCACAGCCAGGTGGTCCTTACGTCCTTTAGATGCTACTGTCACTGTAGCCTGATAGATCGCCTCCTCCTGCCCTGTTATCTGCATGCACACACAGTGAAAATATCATCTCAGCGGTCCCATGCTGTATCGACTGTAGAGTGCGATGAATGCAATGTAAATCTGTGAATCCAGCTGGGCTTGACATTAATGTCCTACTCTGCTAGAGGGGCTGCTACTGTTGATATCACCCTGTGTATTAATCTGTGTTACTGAGCGCTGTAGTGTAGTGTGCACTGTGTGTACTAGCAACACTTGGGTTAGGGTTATATGATGTTTCCTATGAATCCCACTCCCTCTCTTGTCGTTAGTAATCAGACTTGAGATCCAACAGTGACTTCTGCGAAAATCGTTCATAGACGTCATTGGGAGTTTTGCTCAATAATGAAAGTTAACCATGTGAATACATCGCTCTAAGATAAGTGACGTTACTACCATGTAGCCATGATGTTCAGTTAATCTACCATCTTGAAGGAATGAAATCACACGGGTTTCTACTACCGAGAACACTATTCCGCTCTCCTCTCCTCTCCTCTAAGGGTTTCTCACCTTAAACTTCCTCATCTCATTGTCTTTCTTCTCTCTCTCTTTCTGCTCCTTCTTCTCTCTCTCTTTCTGCTCCTTCTTCTCTCTCTCTTTCTGCTCTTTCTTCTCCTTCTCCAGATGTTGTCTTTCTTTCTTCTTCATATCTTTCTCCTCTGGGTTTTCCGGAGCAGGCCTCTTGAAAGACCAGCCACCCCTGGATGTTCCTTTCGTCTGAAAACAATAGGAAGACGAGGGTCATGTCTGATAAGATCTTCACTGGGTGATTCGATCCCCACAGGATGGATGCAGAGAAGTGTCTGACAGATAGAGGAGCGTGTACTGTGTGTCACGCAGGCCTGGGTCAAACATGGGCAAATATTAAAGCTATCAACCAATCAAAAGAATCTTCCTTACCGGAGGCTGAGTCTCAATATATGGGTCTGTGAAAAGATAACCGGAAGATAAATAGTTAAGAAAACATGTTGACATCTGAAAACATATTTTATGTTAGTTCATCTTATTGCATGTGGTTATGGCTAAGATAAGATCAAGTCAATGAGAGCGGTAGCAATGCCAGTCTGTCTAGGGTCAATGGGAGAAAAGAGATAAACACACATATCAGCTTCACTGCTAGAGACACTGGCCTACATAACGTTGCATACAGTACACACACACTCAACATCTGACCTCATCTCACAGATTCACACCCACAGCTAGAAACTCTCATGCTGGTGGGTGGTAATCTGAGTGAGAACTTCATGTAAGGTTCCCGTGTCTTACTCTTTGGTTCCTTCTTCTTCTTGGTGGGTTGACCCTTGACCTTCTGTTTGGCTGAGGGCATGTCTTCGTTGGCTTTGCCACAGCTCTCAGAGGTGCCGTCTTCTGTCTCGGCTCTGGAGGGGTGGGGGTGTGGAGCGGTCAGTCAGGGACAAGAACATGACATAGAACACTATTCTAGTAGAGAACGGGAGCTGGGTGTGTTCTTTTTAAGGAAAGAATGGGGTACGTTTGAGAGAGAGTAAGAGTTAGCTGGTTGTGTTACCCTGCCTCTGGCTGGGGGTCCTGGCTGGAAGGGGAGGCAGGGACAGTTTCTTGGATAAACTCCACCCGAACCCCCAATGGAACCCCGACGACCGATTCTGATTCTGGAACTCTGTGGTCCTCGAATTCTGGAAGCCCCTCCCCCTCTTCCAGAATCTCCTGCTTTAGAAGCACTGTCTCTGGAATGTTGTCGCCATATTCTCCATTCCCCCATTCGGACCCCTCTATCTCCACCAAGTCTGCAGGCTGGATTTCTAGGGCTTCCAATTTCAGAAGCTCCGACCCTACATCCTCAAACTCGGGAACGTCGAGAGCAGGACCGGCTACGGAGAACTCTAGAGGAGCAGGAATCTCCCCAGCTGAAAAGAGAGACAGATGGTTACCCAACATGAAGAACCATACACTGATAACTACTCTATCCTTTCTCTTTTAGTTTCCCAGTTTATTAGTGTGTGTGTGTGTGTGTGTGTGTGTGTGTGTGTGTGTGTGTGTGTGTGTGTGTGTGTGTGTGTGTGTGTGTGTGTGTGTGTGTGTGTGTGTGTGTGTGTGTGTGTGTGTGTGTGTGTGTGTGTGTGTGTGTGTGTGTGTGTGTGTGTGTGAGATATGTTTGTCTGTGTGCAATGTAATGTGGTTTGCTACTGTGGTTTGTGAACACTGCTGTGGAGCTCTTTAGTGACAGAACAAGTCCAGTGTGAGGAGGTGGGTAGGATGTACCATGGGCGGGCAGGTTCATGGAGGGGAGTCGGAGGGGTTTCCCTTGCAGGGGTCGCAGGGTGGAGGCCTCCGGAAGGCACCTCCTCGAGAGAGGAGGGGGTGCCTCCAACAGGTCTGGTATCACGTCCCCTGCTATCCTCTCCAACACAGGAAACGCCGGCCCTAAAGAGAGAGAAAGAGAAAAAGGTTCAATATAATGCTTGGGCATGTATACCATATATACAGTATACCAGGGTATTTTGACAGTATGAAGCTTGGGCTGTGTGTGCTATGCCGCTGCTTAAAACTACAAGTTAAAGATGTGCCAATTAAATGATCTCCAGCGCAGGGCTCCTGGGTCGTCAATAGTTACCACAGCCAGTCATAAACCCTGCCTATTTCTACACTGTAAAATGTGATGTTAAACCTTGCTAGCAAGTGGCTAGCTTGCAAGATCAAACTTCTTGGTTACAGCAAAGACAATCAATATCCTCCTGGATCAAGATCCCTGCTGCCTAAATTTGTTCTATGCTTCATTTTTTAAAATTATAATAATATTCTTTTAGCATTTGGAAAGAAATAGAGCCCCTTGTGTGTACTGCTGGTAACACTGTATACCCTGGTATGGTACAGGAACGGTATGAAGGTATGACAATGTGGATACAGCCCAAACCTATTCAATACTAAGAAAGATAAAGCAGTGAAAACGACAGTGTGTAGGTTGTTGTTTTGTTGTAGTGCAACGCCGTGAAGCGAGAGTCTGAGTGGTTGAACTGGCCTGTTCACTAGGTCAGCCGGGAGGAACACTACATTCCTCAAATTAAAACAATGTAATCATCACCAACAAGAGAGTTAGAACACAAGACATTGGCAGCAGCACCCAGTCATGCTAACTTTGACAGAAACACTGCCCCATAGTGACACACCAAAGATAGTTTAAATACCTCTCTTTCTCCGTCCTACTCTTCCCTTCCCCTCACCTATGCTCTACTCTCCCCCTTCTCCTCCTCACCTACGCCCTACTCTCCCCCTTCTCCTCCTCACCTACGCCCTACTCTCCCCCTTCTCCTCCTCACCCCCTTCTCCACCTCACCTACGCCCTACTCTCCCCCTTCTCCTCCTCACCTACGCCCTACTCTCCCCCTTCTCCTCCTCACCTACGCCCTACTCTCCCCCTTCTCCTCCTCACCTACGCCCCCTACTCTCCCCCTTCTCCTCCTCACCTACGCCCTACTCTCCCCCTTCTCCTCCTCACCTACGCCCTACTCTCCCCTTCTCCTCCTCACCTACGCCCTACTCTCCCCCTTCTCCTCCTCACCTACGCCCTACTCTCCCCCTTCTCCTCCTCACCTACGCCCTACTCTCCCCCTTCTCCTCCTCACCTACGCCCTACTCTCCCCCTTCTCCTCCTCACCTACGCCCTACTCTGCCCCTTCTCCTCCTCACCTATGCCCTACTCTGCCCCTTCTCCTCCTCACCTACGCCCTACTCTCCCCTTCTCCTCCTCACCTACGCCCTACTCTGCCCCTTCTCCTCCTCACCTACGCCCTACTCTCCCCTTCTCCTCCTCACCTACGCCCTACTCTGCCCCTTCTCCTCCTCACCTACGCCCTACTCTCCCCTTCTCCTCCTCACCTACGCCCTACTCTGCCCCTTCTCCTCCTCACCTATGCCCTACTCTCCCCTTCTCCTCCTCACCTACGCCCTACTCTGCCCTTCTCCTCCTCACCTACGCCCTACTCTCCCCTTCTCCTCCTCACCTACGCCCTACTCTGCCCCTTCTCCTCCTCACCTACGCCCTACTCTGCCCCTTCTCCTCCTCACCTACGCCCTACTCTCCCCTTCTCCTCCTCACCTACGCCCTACTCTCCCATTTTCCTCCTCACCTACGCCCTACTCTCCCATTTTCCTCCTCACCTATGCCCTACTCTCCCACTCTCTTCCTCCCCCTTTCCTCCTCCTCCTCACTTCCCCACAGGGTTGGGGAGTAACTTATTTAATGTAATCAGTTAAATGTAATCTCATGTTTTTAAAACTAACTGTAATCAGTTATGTCACCAGTTCAAATATTGTAATCAGATTACAGATACTTTTGAAAAACTCAGGAAGTATGTTTGCGAAAAAAGAAATCATGACATTCAATTCAGCATTGAAAAAAGGCACAAGTTTTAAGTTTTTGTCATGCTGGTGAAAGAGGACCCAAAAGCGACTTGGCGAAAACAGAGTCTTTAATCCAGTAAAGTAAATACAATCAAAAAAACACAACTTTCACTCGAAATGACGAGGACAAACTGGAGACTCGATCTTGAACAGCAGGTGAACAACAGGTTGCCTCGGGAAGGCACTTGAACCAGACAGACTCAGACACCTGCTCACCACGCAGCATCTGAGGAAAACACGACACGACAGGGCGATACACAAACACAGCACGGTGAATTCTAGACAAGGAACCGACAGGGCAGAAACGAATAACAAGGGGAGAAATAGGGACTCTAATCAGGGAAAAGGATCGGGAACAGGTGTGGGAAGGCTAAATGATGATTAGGGGAATAGGAACAGCTGGGAGCAGGAACGGAACGATAGAGAGAAGAGAGAGCGAGAGAGTGAGAGAGGGAGGGGGAGAGAGAGGGATAGAAAGAGGGAAAGAACCTAATAAGACCAGCAGAGGGAAACGAATAGAATGGGGAGCACAGGGACAAGACATGATAATAAATGACAAAACATGACAGTACCCCCACTCACCGAGCGCCTCCTGGCGCACTCGAGGAGGAATCCTGGCGGCAACGGAGGAAATCATCAATGAGTGAACGGTCCAGCACGTCCCGAGACGGAACCCAACTCCTCTCCTCAGGACCGTAACCCTCCCAATCCACTAAGTATTGGTGACCCCGTCCCCGAGAACGCATGTCCATGATCTTATGTACCTTGTAAATAGGTGCGCTCTCGACAAGGACGTGAGGGGGGGAGGGAAGACGAACGGGAGTGCGAAGAAAGGGCTTGACACAGGAGACATGGAAGACAGGATGGACGCGACGAAGATGTCGCGGAAGAAGCAGTCGCACAGCGACAGGATTGACGACCTGGGAGACACGGAACGGACCAATGAACCGCGGAGTCAACTTACGAGAAGCTGTCGTAAGAGGAAGGTTGCGAGTGGAAAGCCACACTCTCTGGCCGCAACAATACCTTGGACTCTTAATCCTGCGTTTATTGGCGGCTCTCACAGTCTGTGCCCTGTAACGGCAAAGTGCAGACCTCACCCTCCTCCAGGTGCGCTCACAACGTTGGACAAACGCTTGAACGGAGGGAACGCTGGACTCGGCAAGCTGGGATGAGAACAGAGGAGGCTGGTAACCCAGACTACTCTGAAACGGAGATAACCCGGTAGCAGACGAAGGAAGCGAATTGTGAGCGTATTCTGCCCAGGGGAGCTGTTCTGCCCAAGACGCAGGGTTTCTGAAAGAAAGGCTGCGTAGTATGCGACCAATCGTCTGATTGGCCCTCTCTGCTTGACCGTTAGACTGGGGATGAAACCCGGAAGAGAGACTGACGGACGCACCAATCAAACGACAGAACTCCCTCCAAAACTGTGACGTGAATTGCGGACCTCTGTCTGAAACGGCGTCTAACGGGAGGCCATGAATTCTGAATACATTCTCGATAATGATTTGTGCCGTCTCCTTAGCGGAAGGAAGTTTAGCGAGGGGAATGAAATGTGCCGCCTTAGAGAACCTATCGACAACCGTAAGAATCACAGTCTTCCCCGCAGACAAAGGCAGACCGGTAATGAAGTCTAGGGCGATGTGAGACCATGGTCGAGAAGGAATGGGAGCGGTCTGAGACGACCGGCAGGAGGAGAGTTACCCGACTTAGTCTGCGCGCAGTCCGAACAAGCAGCCACGAAACGGCGCGTGTCACGCTCCTGAGTCGGCCACCAAAAGCGCTGGCGAATAGACGCAAGAGTGCCTCGAACACCGGGATGACCAGCTAACTTGGCAGAGTGAGCCCACTGAAGAACAGCCAGACGAGTGGAAACAGGAACGAAAAGGAGGTTACTAGGACAAGCGCGCGGCGACGCAGTGTGCGTGAGTGCTTGCTTAACCTGTCTTTCAATTCCCCAGACTGTTAACCCGACAACACGCCCATAAGGAAGAATCCCCTCGGGATCAGTAGAAGCCACAGAAGAACTAAACAGACGGGATAAGGCATCAGGCTTGGTGTTCTTGCTACCCGGACGGTAAGAAATCACAAACTCGAAACGAGCGAAAAACAACGCCCAACGAGCTTGACGGGCATTAAGTCGTTTGGCAGAACGGATGTACTCAAGGTTCTTATGGTCTGTCCAAACGACAAAAGGAACGGTCGCCCCCTCCAACCACTGTCGCCATTCGCCTAGGGCTAAGCGGATGGCGAGCAGTTCACGGTTACCCACATCATAGTTGCGCTCAGATGGCGACAGGCGATGAGAAAAATAAGCGCAAGGATGAACCTTATCGTCAGACTGGAAGCGCTGGGATAGAATGGCTCCCACGCCTACCTCTGAAGCGTCAACCTCGACAATGAATTGTCTAGTGACGTCAGGAGTAACGAGGATAGGAGCGGACGTAAAACGTTCTTTTAGAAGATCAAAAGCTCCCTGGGCGGAACCGGACCACTTAAAACACGTCTTGACAGAAGTAAGAGCTGTGAGAGGGGCAGCAACTTGACCGAAATTACGAATGAAACGCCGATAGAAATTAGCGAAACCTAAAAAGCGCTGCAACTCGACACGTGACCTTGGAACGGGCCAATCACTGACAGCTTGGACCTTAGCGGAATCCATCTGAATGCCTTCAGCGGAAATAACGGAACCGAGAAAAGTAACGGAGGAGACATGAAAAGAGCACTTCTCAGCCTTTACGTAGAGACAATTCTCTAAAAGGCGCTGTAGAACACGTCGAACGTGCTGAACATGAATCTCGAGTGACGGAGAAAAAATCAGGATATCGTCAAGATAGACAAAAACAAAGATGTTCAGCATGTCTCTCAGAACATCATTAACTAATGCCTGAAAAACAGCTGGCGCATTGGCGAGACCGAACGGCAGAACCCGGTACTCAAAATGCCCTAACGGAGTGTTAAACGCCGTTTTCCACTCGTCCCCCTCTCTGATGCGCACGAGATGGTAAGCGTTACGAAGGTCCAACTTAGTAAAGCACCTGGCTCCCTGCAGAATCTCGAAGGCTGATGACATAAGGGGGAGCGGATAACGATTCTTAACCGTTATGTCATTCAGCCCTCGATAATCCACGCAGGGGCGCAGAGTACCGTCCTTCTTCTTAACAAAAAAGAACCCCGCCCCGGCCGGAGAGGAAGAAGGCACTATGGTACCGGCGTCAAGAGACACAGACAAATAATCCTCGAGAGCCTTACGTTCGGGAGCCGACAGAGAGTATAGTCTACCCCGAGGAGGAGTGGTCCCCGGAAGGAGATCAATACTACAATCATACGACCGGTGAGGAGGAAGGGAGTTGGCTCGGGACCGACTGAAGACCGTGCGCAGATCATGATATTCCTCCGGCACTCCTGTCAAATCGCCAGGTTCCTCCTGAGAAGTAGGGACAGAAGAAACGGGAGGGATGGCAGACATTAAACACTTCACATGACAAGAAACGTTCCAGGATAGGATAGAATTACTAGACCAATTAATAGAAGGATTATGACATACTAGCCAGGGATGACCCAAAACAACAGGTGTAAACGGTGAACGGAAAATCAAAAAAGAAATAGTCTCACTGTGGTTACCAGATACTGTGAGGGTTAAAGGTAGTGTCTCAAATCTGATACTGGGAAGATGACTACCATCTAAGGCGAACATGGGCGTAGGCTTCTCTAACTCTCTGAAAGGAATGTCATGTTTCCGAACCCATGCTTCGTCCATGAAACAACCCTCAGCCCCAGAGTCTATCAAGGCACTACATGTAGCACCCGAACCGGTCCAGCGTAGATGGACCGACAAAGTAGTACAGGATTTTGATGGAGAGACTTGAGTAGTTGCGCTCACCTGTAGCCCTCCGCTTACAGATGAGCTCTGGCTTTTACTGGACATGAATTAACAAAATGTCCAGCAACTCCGCAATAGAGACACAGGCGGTTGGTGATCCTCCGTTCCCTCTCCTTAGTCGAGATGCGAATCCCTCCCAGCTGCATGGGCTCAGTCTCTGAGCCAGAGGAGGGAGATGGTTGCGATGCGGAGCAGGGAAACACCGTTGATGCGAGCTCTCTTCCACGAGCCCGGTGACGAAGATCAACCCGTCGTTCTATGCGGATGGCGAGAGCAATCAAAGAGTCCACATCTGAAGGAACCTCCCGGGAGAGAATCTCATCCTTAACCACTGCGTGGAGTCCCTCCAGAAAACGAGCGAGCAGCGCCGGCTCGTTCCACTCACTAGAGGCAGCAAGAGTGCGAAACTCAATAGAATAATCCGTTATGGACCGTTCACCTTGGCATAAGGAAGCCAGGGCCCTAGAAGCCTCCCTACCAAAAACTGAACGGTCAAAAACCCGAATCATCTCCTCTTTAAAGTTCTGGAACTTGTTAGAGCAATCAGCCCTTGCCTCCCAGATAGCTGTGCCCCATTCTCGAGCCCGGCCAGTAAGGAGTGAAATGACGTAAGCAACCCGAGCTCTCTCTCTAGAGTATGTGTTGGGTTGGAGAGAGAACACAATCTCACACTGCGTGAGAAAGGAGCGGCACTCAGTGGGCTGCCCGGAGTAGCAAGGTGGGTTATTAACCCTAGGTTCTGGAGGCTCGGCAGGCCAGGAAGTAACAGGTGGCACGAGACGTAGACTCTGGAACTGTCCAGAGAGGTCGGAAACCTGAGCGGCCAGGTTCTCCACGGCATGGCGAGCAGCAGACAATTCCTGCTCGTGTCTGCCGAGCATGGCTCCTTGGATCTCGACGGCAGTGTAACGAGCGTCTGAAGTCGCTGGGTCCATTCCTTGGTCGGTTCCTTCTGTCATGCTGGTGAAAGAGGACCCAAAAGCGACTTGGCGAAAACAGAGTCTTTAATCCAGTAAAGTAAATACAATCAAAAAACACAACTTTCACTCGAAATGACGAGGACAAACTGGAGACTCGATCTTGAACAGCAGGTGAACAACAGGTTGCCTCGGGAAGGCACTTGAACCAGACAGACTCAGACACCTGCTCACCACGCAGCATCTGAGGAAAACACGACACGACAGGGCGATACACAAACACAGCACGGTGAATTCTAGACAAGGAACCGACAGGGCAGAAACGAATAACAAGGGGAGAAATAGGGACTCTAATCAGGGAAAAGGATCGGGAACAGGTGTGGGAAGGCTAAATGATGATTAGGGGAATAGGAACAGCTGGGAGCAGGAACGGAACGATAGAGAGAAGAGAGAGCGAGAGAGTGAGAGAGGGAGGGGGAGAGAGAGGGATAGAAAGAGGGAAAGAACCTAATAAGACCAGCAGAGGGAAACGAATAGAATGGGGAGCACAGGGACAAGACATGATAATAAATGACAAAACATGACAGTTTTTTCCACCTGAAAGAGTCTGACCACAAGTCAGAGACCACTATGATGACACACCAAATGTGTTTCATGGATCCTTTTTGTCTTATTCTAATGTTTCTTAAGGGGGAAGTAATCCGAAAGTAACTGAAAGTAATCAGATTACATTACAGAGTTTGGGGTAATCAAAAATTATGTTACTGATAACTATTTTGGACAGGTAACTAGTAACTGTAATGGATTACATTTAGAAAGTAACCTACCCAACCCTGCTTCCCCATCCTCCTCCCCTCAGCCCTCCTCAAGACAAAGATGTTTCTGGCACAGAGAGGTATTCGACCTTCCCTGCTGTTCCGTGTCTACAGCGTTGCAACAACAACCACATAACACCTACTGCAGGCCAGGGACTCTCTGGCAGCTTAGATCCAGCAGCATACCTGACTTCCTGCATACCATACTTCCTGCATACCAACCTAGCTGACACCCTCTTAAGATATCTAAACCATTCCACCATGCAAGGTCTTACCTAGGGTGTAGGGGTGAACTGCACTCCTGTGTACTTCATGTTCAGAGTGAGTACAAAAGTAGAGTGAACAGAAAAAAGAGAGATATATAGAATGAAAGAAAGGGCGAGGAAGAGAGAGAACAAGGGCCTTAGGGAAAGAGAGATGCAGACACTTACTAACGTCAACACTGTTGACCAGGGACGGTTTCAGGGGTGTAGGGGGCCCCGCCCCGGCCTGGTCATTGTAGTCGATTGGTGGGAGCTCAGGGAGGGATTTGTGGGGGAGTGGGGGTTGGTCCTCTATGGTGGGTGTGGTCAAAGGGCTGGGGGAAAAGAGATGGAGTTAATTAGATGGTAATAACAACAATATGGTTATTTACCAGACTCTTATCTAAAGCGACTGGGGGATGAGCAATGGACAGGAAACGCTAATCAATTTGTAAACAAACTGTCAACGTCACCTGATTCCCTGTCTGACTGACACAGTATATGTTAGGATAATATGTTAGGATAATATGTTAGGATAATATGTTAGGATAATATGTTAGGATAATATGTTAGGATAATATGTTAGGATAATATGTTAGGATAATATGTTAGGATAATATGTTAGGATAATATGTTGGGATAATATGTTAGGATAATATGTTAGGATAATATGTTAGGATAATATGTTAGGATAATATGTTAGGATAATATGTTAGGATAATATGTTAGGATAATATGTTAGGATAATATGTTAGGATAATATGTTGGGATAATATGTTAGGATAATATGTCAGGATAATATGTTAGGATAATATGTTGGGATAATATGTCAGGATAATATGTTAGGATAATATGTTGGGATAATATGTTAGGATAATATGTTAGGATAATATGTTGGGATAATATGTTAGGATAATATGTCAGGATAATATGTTAGGATAATATGTTGGGATAATATGTTAGGATAATATGTTAGGATAATATGTTGGGATAATATGTTAGGATAATATGTTAGGATAATATGTTAGGATAATATGTTGGGATAATATGTTAGAATAGTTGATGTTAATGTTAATGTGTTAGGATAGTATGTTAGAATAGTTGATGTTAATTTGTTGGGATAGTATGTTAGAATAGTTGATGTTAACGTTAATGTGTTGGGATAGTATGTTAGAATAGTTGATGTTAACGTTAATGTGTTGGGATAGTATGTTAGAATAGTTGATGTTAACGTTAATGTGTTGGGATAGTATGTTAGAATAGTTGATGTTAACGTTAATGTGTTGGGATAGTATGTTAGAATAGTTGATGTTAACGTTAATGTGTTGGGATAGTATGTTAGAATAGTTGATGTTAACGTTAATGTGTTGGGATAGTATGTTAGAATAGTTGATGTTAACGTTAATGTGTATGTATTAAAGGCATATTGTGCACCTGCCAAACTTTCTCTTGGCCTTCTCCAGAGCATTGAAGATGATCTCTGTTCCTCTTTTTTTTTGCGGACTCATTTCCTCTGCTCGCCCTAGAGCCGACAGGGCTGAGAGTGGTCGTTCCTGGACCGACACGAGGCTCTCAGGCTGGGGGGACGGGGGTGTGACTGGGGGTCCACTGCTGGGGGAAGCGGGGTGTGAGAGGGAGGTGGAGAGGCAGAGGCCTCGACTACAACAGCAGCATCCACTACTACAGACTCAGGTTCAGGTACAAGTTCAGGAGCTGGAGGTGGAGGTGGAGGTGGAGAGGGGGTAGGGTCAGCGGGTGGGGGTGGCCTGGCAATAGCAGGTCGACGTGGGGTGGCTATAGTGGGTGGTGGTAAGGTGGGGATAGCAGAGGGGTTAGGGGTGACTGGGGGAGTTGGTACCGGGCTGGGTAGGGCAGGAACAGGGGAAGGGATAGGGCTGGGGGGAACCAATACAGAAAGGGTGGGGGCTGGGATGGTCTCAGCTGAGGTTTCTAACTCCAGGGTAAGGGGGGCAACAGGGATGGGCTCAACGATAGGAGGGTCGGGGATCATTGGAATGGGGATGGGGTCAGGTGGTGTAGCGACTGTAATGGTTTCAGCTGCTGGTGCAGGGATCAGGGTGGAGGGTAACAGCTCAGAGGGTAAGAGGGCATCTAGTACTGGGGCAGGTTTCGGGGCAAGGGGTAAGAGGGTAATGTGAGCTGCTGGGGCTGGTGGGATGAGGGCAGTTGGTGTGGGTATATTAGCATGGGGTGATGGGGTTCTGAAGGTTGTTAGAGCGATGAGAGGTTCAGGGCCAGCCATGTCTGGGCTGACTATGTCCAACATGGGGAGAGGAGGAAACTCATCTTTCCCTTTCTTCCCTGATTTCACAGGCTTCCCGATGCCCCGAAAACCCTTCTTCTTTACTGTTGCATATATGGGCGGTGGCGAAGCATCTTCCAGCTCGACACTACCCCCCTTAAACCCCCTAGGGGACAGCAGGGACACCTTCTTGTTCTTCATGACTCGGTCTGCCTCTGTCTTCTGTTTCTGGTCCAGCAGATCTTCTACATCATCTTTCCCGCCATTCATCTCTCTATCTGCCTTTTCTTTGTCAGCCTCTGCCTTCTTTTTACCTAGTAATTTCACCTTCCCCTCATTCTTGTCTTTTCCCTTTACCTTCTTCTCCTTCTCCTTGAAGATGACTCGGGGTGCGATGTCACCCTTCCCCTGGAGGGAGGTGAGGAGGGAGGATCGAGCTCCGGGCGTTAGGCTGCGTGAGTTGGAGGGTGTGTGTGATGTGGGGCTGAAGGAAGGAAGGGAGTTTGTTGGGCTGTGAGGAGGGGACAGGACTTTAGGTTTCACAGGAAGGGCAGGTTTGGTCCTTGGCTGCTTCAGCAGCACTTCCTCATCCTGGAACTTTGCCCTCAAGGACTTGAAGTCCAGATCTTCTTCCTGAGAGAGAGATAAAGGAGAGGAAGGGGTGAGATGGGTGAAAAACAGGTACCTCAGGGGAAAGGAATCATAATTGAATTTCAAATCAGAGGTTATCTTTGAGCCCTTCCTAACTGTCCCACTCTCTCTCTCTCTTCATAGTCTAAATCAACATAAGATAAAACTAACTAAGTGACAGGATCATCCAGTGTTCCTCCTAGATAACTTTCAAGGCGGAGTGCACAACTGCCATTGGCAACAAAAATGCCAATAGAAACCCAGTAGCCAGCTTTAGCATGAATCTCGCTGTCCTGCTATACCACATCATATTTCTACCATCCATACACACACACTGAGAGACAAATACAGAGATTTAAAATCAAATCAGAAGTTATTACAAAAAGTGTTGCCCTTACCTGCACTAAATAATGTGTCATTTATTAATATTCCTCTTAAGAGTCACAATTATGAAAACTTAGGACACTAAAGAGGCCTTTCTACTGACTCTGAAAAACACCCTGCTCATCTGTGTGAACGTGCCTTAGGCATGCTGCAAGGAGGCATGAGGACTGCAGATGTGGCCTGGGCAATAAATTGCAATGTCCATACTGTGAGACGCCGAAGACAGCGCTACAGGGAGACTGGACGGACAGCTGATCGTCTTTGCAGTGGCAGACCACTTGTAACAACACCTGCACAGGATCGGTACATCCGAACATCACACCTGCAGGACAGGTACAGGATGGCAACAACAACTGCCCAAGTTACACCAGGAACACACAATCCCTCCATCAATGCTCAGACTGTCCGCAATAGGCTGTGAGAGGCTGGACTGAGGGCTTGTAGGCCTGTTGTAAGGCAGGTCCTCACCAGACATCACCGGCAACAACGTCGCCTATGGGCACAAACCCACCGTCGCTGGACCAGACAGGACTGGCAAAAAGTGCTCTTCACTGATGAGTAGCGGTTTTGTCTCACCAGGGATGATGGTCGGATTCACGTTTGTCGTCGAAGGAATGAGCGTTACACCGGGCCTGTACTCTGGAGCGGGATCGATTTGGAGGTGGAGGGTCCGTCATGATCTGGGGCGGGGTGTCACAGCATCATCGGACTGAACTTGTTGTCATTGCAGGCAATCCCAACGCTGTGCGTTACAGGGAAGACATCCTCCTCCCTCATGTGGTACCCTTCCTTCAGGCTCGTCCTGACATGACCCTCCAGCATGACAATGCCACCAGCCATACTGCTCGTTCTGTGCATGATTTCCTGCAAGACAGGAATGTCAGTGTTCTGCCATGGCCAGTGAAGAGCCCGGGTTTCAATCCCATTGAGCATGTCTGGGACCTGTTGGATCGGAGGATGAGGGCTAGGGCCATTCCCCCCAGAAATGTCCGGGAACTTGCAGTGCCTTGGTGGAAGAGTGGGGTAATATCTCACAGCAAGAACTGGCAAATCTGATGCAGTCCATGAGGAGGAGATGCACTGCAGTACTTAATGCAGCTGGTGGCCACACCAGATACTGACTGTTACTTTTGATTTTGACTCCCCCTTTGTTCAGGGACACATTACTCCATTTCTGTTAGTCACATGTCTGTGAAACTTGTTCAGTTTATGTCTCAGTTGTTGAATCTTGTTATGTTCATACAATTATTAACGCATGTTAAGTTTGCTGAAAATAAACGCAGTTGACAGTGAAAGGACGTTTCTTTTTTTGCTGAGTTTATATCTGAGAGATCAGGATATTATTATTGTTAATCCCCCCGCCCCCAACTTTGGTGTTCTGAATGGCCTCAATTCGTATACAAGGTGTCAAAGCGTTACACAGGGATGCTGGCCCATGTTGATTCCAATGCTCCCAACAGTGTCAAGTTGGCTGGATGTTCTTTTGCTGGTGGACCATTCTTGATATACACAGGACACTGTTGAGCATGAAAAACCCAGCAGCGTTGCAGTTCTTGACACAAACCGGTGCGCCTGGCACCTAATACCATACCCCGTTAAAAGGCACTTAAATATTTTGTCTTACCCATTCATCCTATGAATGGCACACATACGCAATCCATGCCTCAATTGTCAAAAATAAAAATGTTTTTAACCTGTCTCCTCCCCTTCATCCACACTGATTGAAGTGGACTTAACAAGTGACATCAATAAGGGATCATAGCTTTCACCTGAATTCACCTGGTCAGTGTATGTCATGGAAAGTGTTCTTAATGTCATGTATGACATGTACACCGTGTATATAGCGCCATCAGAAGGTATTCACACCCCTTGACTTTTTTCACATGTTGATGCGTTACAGCCTGAATTTAAAATGTATTACATTTAGATTTTTTTGTCATTGGCTTAAACACAATACTCCATAATGTTAAAGTGGAATAATGTTTTTTTTTTCATTTTTTTTTCAATTTAATAAAAAATGAAAAGCTGAAATGTCTTGAGTCAATACAGTTGAAGTCATGGTACCTTCAGGCATTTGGAAATTGCTCCCAAGGATTAACCTGACTTGTGGAGGTCTACAATGTTTTTGGAGGTCTTGGCTGACTTCTTTTGTTTTTTCCCATGATGTCAAGCAAAGAGGCACTGAGTTTGAAGGTAGGCCTTGACATTCATCCACAGGTACACCTCCAATTGACTGAAATTATGTCAATCAGAAGCTTCTAAAGCCATTACATAATTTTCTGGAATTTTCCAAGTTGTTTAAAGGCACAGTCAACTCTGTGTATGTAAACTTCTGACCCACTGGAATTGTGATACAGTGAATTATAAGTGAAATAAGCTGTCTGTAAACAATTGTTGGAAAAATTACTAGTGTCATGCACAAAGTAGATGCCCTAACCGACTTGCCAAAACTATAGTTTGTTAACAAGAAATTTGTGGTGGTTGAAAAACGAGTTTTAATGACTCCAACCTAAGTGTATGTAAACTTCCGACTTCAACTGTAACTATTCAACCCCTTTGTTATGGCAAGCCTAAATAAGTTCAGGAATACAAATGTGCTTAACAAGTCACATATTAAGGTGCATGGACTCACTCGGTGTCCAATAATAGTGTTTAACAAGATTTCCTGTAAGGTCCCTCAGTCGAGCAGTGAATATCAAACAGAGATTCCTCCACAAAGACCAGGGAGATTTCCCAATGCCTCACAAAGAAGGGCATCTATTGGTAGATGGGTAATAAAAAAAGTAGACATTGAATATCCCTTTGAGCATGGTGAAGTTATTAATTACACTTTGGAGGGTGTATCAATACACCCAGCCACTACAAAGATACAGGTGCCCTTCCTAACTCAGTTGCCGGAGAGGAAGGAAACCGCTCAGGGATTTCACCATGAGATCAATGATGGCGCCGGAAAAGAAGGATGACGTTTTACGTGTTCCTATCCAATTGTCTGTTGTTGTTGTTTTTTTCTTTGCAACTTCTTTTTTTTGCTTATTTTGTACATAATGTTTTGCTATCGTCTCTAATAACCGAAAATAACTTCTGGACATCAGAACTGTGATTACTCACCACAAACTGGCAGAATTCTTTTTTTTCCTTTAACGAGTCTGACGAGCCCTACGTGAATGTCATCCTGCCTTCCCCGGAACAGGCCCAGATCCCCGTCATTTGCTTAAAGAGAAGGCAGAGAAAAAGGGGCCGGAGGGCGGGCTGCTTCTGTGAATTCGTGGGCGGTCGAATAAACCCCCACTGCCTTCCATTCTGCTAGCAATCTTTTCAATCTTAGGAAAATAAAATTGATGACCTGCGTGGAAGATTAAACTACCAACAGGACATTCAAAACTGTTATATCTTATGCTTCACAGAGTCGTGGCTGAACAATGACATTATCAACATACAGCTGTCTGGTTATACGGATTGAACAGGGGTATCTGGTAAGACAAGGGGTGGGTGACGATGTATTTTTGTAAATAACAGCTGGTGCACGATACCTAAGGAAGTCTTGAGGTTTTGCTCGCCTGAGGTAGAGTATTTCATAATAAGCTGTAGACCACACTATCTACCTAGAGAGTTTTCATCTGTATTTTTTCGTAGCTGTCTACATACCACCACAGACTGATGCTGGCACTAAGACCGCACTCAATGAGCTGTATTCCGCCATATGCAAACAGGAAAACGCTCACCCAGAGGCGGCGCTCCTAGTGGCCGTGGACTTTAATGCAGGGAAACTCAAATCGGTCTTACCAAATTTCTATCAGCATGTTAAATGTGCAACCAGAGGAAAAAAATCCTGGACGACCTTTACTCCACACACAGAGACGCATACAATGCTTTCCCTTGCCCTCCATTTATCTGACCATAATTCTAGCCTCCTAATTCCTGCTTACAAGCAAAAAGCACCAGTGACTCAATCAATAAAAAAGTGGTCAGATGAAACAGATGCTAAGCTAAAGGACTGTTTTACTAGCACAGACTGGAATATGTTCCGGGATTCCTCCGATGGCATTGAGGGGTACACCACATCAGTCACTGGCTTCATCAATAAGTGCGTCGATAACGTCGTCCCCACAGTGACCATACGTACATACTCCAACCAGAAGCCATGGATTACAGGCAACATCTGCACTGAGCTAAAGGCTAGAGCTGCCGCTTTCAAGGAGCGGGACTCTAACCCGGAAGCTTATAAGAAGTCTTGCTATGCCCTCCGACAAACCATCAAACAGGCAACGCGTCAATACAGGACTAAGATCGAATTGTACCACACCGGCTCTGATGCTCGTCGGATGTGGCAGGGCTTGCAAATCATTACAGACTACAAATAAAGCACAGCCGAGAGCTGCCCAGTGACACGAGCCTACCAGATGAGCTAAACTGCTTCTATGCTCGCTTCGAGGCACATAACACTGAAACATGCATGAGAGCACCAGCTGTTCCGGAAGACTGTGTGATCACGCTCTCCGCAGTCGACGTGAGTAAGACTTTTAAGCAGGTCAACATTCACAGGGCCAGACGGATTACCAGGGCGTATACTGTGAGCATGCGCTGACCAACTGGGAAGTGTCTTCACTGACATTTTCAACCTCTCCCTGTCCAAGTCTGTAATACCAACATGTTTTAAGCAGACCACCATAGTCCCTGTGCCCAAGAACACTAAGGTAACCTGCCTAAATAACTACCGACCCATAGCACATCTATAGCCATGAAGTGCTTTGAAAGGCTGGTCATAGCTCACATCAACACCATTATCCCAGAAACCTTAGACACACTCCAATTTGCATACTGCCCTAACAGATCCACAGATGATGCAATCTCTACTGCACTCAACACTGCCCTTTCCCACCTGGACAAAAGGAACACTTACAATGGGGCAAAAAAGTATTTAGTCAGCCACCAATTGTGCAAGTTCTCACACTTAAAAAGACAAGAGAGGCCTGTAATTTTCATCATAGGTACACTTCAACTATGACGGACAAAATGAGTAGAAAAAAATCCAGAAAATCACATTGTAGGATTTTTAATGAATTTATTTGCAAATTATGGTGGAAAATAAGTATTTGGTCACCTACAAACTAGCAAGATCTCTGGCTCTCTCTGTAACTTCATCTTTAAGAGGCTCCTCTGTCCTCCAAACTCCACTATGGCCAAGACCAAAGAGCTGTCAAAGGACACCAGAAACAAAATTGTCAACCTGCACCAGGCTGGGAAGACTGAATCTGCAATAGGGAGCAATTATTAGGAAATGGAAGACATACAAAACCACTGATAATCTCCCTTGATCTGGGGCTCCACGCAAGATCTCACCCCGTGGGGTCAAAATGATCACAAGAACGGTGAGCAAAAATCCCAGAACCACACGCGGGGGCCCTAGGAATGACCTGCAGAGAACTGGGACCAAAGTAACAAAGCCTACCATCAGTAACACACTACGCCGCCAGGGACTCAAATCCTGCAGTGCCAGATGTGTCCCCCTGCTTAAGCCAGTACATGTCCAGGCCCATCTGAAGTTTGCTAGAGGGCATTTGGATGATCCAGAAGAAGATTGGGAGAATGTCATATGGTCAGATGAAACCAAAATATAACTTTTTGGTAAAAACTCAACTCGTCGTGTTTGGAGGACAAAGAATGCTGAGTTGCATCCAAAGAACACCATACCTACTGTGAAGCATGGGGGTGGAAACATCATGCTTTGGGGCTGTTTTTCTGCAAAGGGACCAGTACGACTGATCCGTGTAAATGAAAGAATGAATGGGGCCATGTATAGTGAGATTTTGAGTGAAAACCTCTTCCATCAGCAAGGGCATTGAAGATTAAACATGGCTGGGTCTTTCAGCATGACAATGATCCCAAACACACCGCCCGGGCAATGAAGGAGTGGCTTCGTAAGAAGCATTTCAAGGTCCTGGAGTGGCCTAGCCAGTCTCCAGATCTCAACCCCATAGAAAATCTTTGGAGGGAGTTGAAAGTCCGTGTTGCCGAGCAACAGCCCCAAAACATCACTGGTCTAGAGGAGATCTGCATGGAGGTGTGAAGACTTACAGAAAACGTTTGGCCTCTGTCATTGCCAACAAAGGGTATATAACAAAGTATTGAGATAAACTTTTGTTATTGACCAAATACTTATTTTCCACCATAATTTGCAAATAAATTCATTAAAAATCCTACAATTTTGGCCCACTGTATGTGAGAATGCTATTCATTGACTACAGCTCGGCGCACAACACCAACGTGCCCTCAAAGCTCATCGATAAGCTAAGGACCCTGGGACTAAACACCTCCCTCTGCAACTGGATCTTGGACTTCCTAATGGGCCGCCCCCAGGTCGTAAGGGTAGGTAACAACACATCCGCCACGCTGATCCTCAACACAGGGGCCCCTCAGGGTTGCTTGCTCAGTCCCCTCCTGTACTCCCTGTTCACTCATGACTGCACGACCAGGCACGACTCCAACACCATCATTGAGTTTGCCGATGATACAACAGCCACCGACAACAACAAGTCAGCCTATAGGGAGGAGGTCAGAGACCTGGCCATGTGGTGCCAGGACAACAACCTCTCCCTCAATGTGATCAAGACAAAAGAGATGATTGTGGACTACAGGAAAAAGAGGACCGAACACTCTCCCATTCTAGTCTCGCTATTGTTATCTTACTGCTGCTCTTTAATTACCTGTTACTTTTATTTCTTATTCGTATTTTCTTTTTTTTTAAACTGCATTGTTGGTTAGGGGCTCGTAAGTAAGCACTTCACTGTTTACAACAAGGCACTAAAGTAATACTGCAAAAAAATGTGCAAAGCAATTCACTTTTTGTCCTGAATACAAGGTGTTATGTTTGGGGGAAATCCAATACAACACATTACTGAGTACCCCTCTCTATATTTTAAAGCATAGTAGTGGCTGCATCATGTTATAGGTATGCTTGTAATCATTAAGGACTGGGGAGCTTTAAAGGATAAAAAATAAATTGAATGGAGCTAAGAACAGGCAAAATCCTAAAGGAAAACTTGCTTCAGTCTGTTTTCCACTAGACACTGGGAGATGAATTCCCCTTTCAGCAGGACAATAACCTGCTTCAGTCTGTTTTCCACTAGACACTGGGAGATGAATTCACCTTTCAGCAGGACAATAACCTGGTTCAGTCTGCTTTCCACTAGACACTGGGAGATGAATTCCCCTTTCAGCAGGACAATAACCTGGTTCAGTCTGTTTTCCACTAGACACTGGGAGATGAATTCACCTTTCAGCAGGACAATAACCTGGTTCAGTCTGCTTTCCACTAGACACTGGGAGATGAATTCCCCTTTCAGCAGGACAATAACCTGGTTCAGTCTGCTTTCCACTAGACACTAGGAGATGAATTCCCCTTTCAGCAGGACAATAACCTGCTTCAGTCTGCTTTCCACTACACTGGGAGATGAATTCACCTTTCAGCAGGACAATAACCTGGTTCAGTCTGCTTTCCACTAGACACTGGGAGATGAATTCACCTTTCAGCAGGACAATAACCTGCTTCAGTCTGCTTTCCACTAGACACTGGGAGATGAATTCACCTTTCAGCAGGACAATAACCTGGTTCAGTCTGCTTTCCACTAGACGCTGGGAGATGAATTCCCCTTTCAGCAGGACAATAACCTGCTTCAGTCTGCTTTCCACTAGACACTGGGAGATGAATTCCCCTTTCAGCAGGACAATAACCTGCTTCAGTCTGCTTTCCACTAGACACTGGGAGATGAATTCCCCTTTCAGCAGGACAATAACCTGCTTCAGTCTGCTTTCCACTAGACACTGGGAGATGAATTCCCCTTTCAGCAGGACAATAACCTGGTTCAGTCTGCTTTCCACTAGACACTGGGAGATGAATTCCCCTTTCAGCAGGACAATAACCTGGTTCAGTCTGCTTTCCACTAGACACTGGGAGATGAATTCCCCTTTCAGCAGGACAATAACCTGGTTCAATCTGCTTTCCACTAGACACTGGGAGATGAATTCCCCTTTCAGCAGGACAATAACCTGGTTCAGTCTGCTTTCCACTAGACACTGGGAGATGAATTCCCCTTTCAGCAGGACAAGAACCTGGTTCAGTCTGCTTTCCACTAGACACTGGGAGATGAATTCCCCTTTCAGCAGGACAATAACCTGGTTCAGTCTGCTTTCCACTAGACACTGGGAGATGAATTCCCCTTTCAGCAGGACAATAACTTGCTTCAGTCTGCTTTCCACTAGACACTGGGAGATGAATTCCCCTTTCAGCAGGACAATAACCTGGTTCAGTCTGCTTTCCACTAGACACTGGGAGATGAATTCCCCTTTCAGCAGGACAATAACCTGGTTCAGTCTGCTTTCCACTAGACACTGGGAGATGAATTCCCCTTTCAGCAGGACAATAACCTGGTTCAGTCTGCTTTCCACTAGACACTGGGAGATGAATTCCCCTTTCAGCAGGACAATAACCTGGTTCAGTCTGCTTTCCACTAGACACTGGGAGATGAATTCCCCTTTCAGCAGGACAATAACCTGGTTCAGTCTGCTTTCCACTAGACACTGGGAGATGAATTCCCCTTTCAGCAGGACAAGAACCTGGTTCAGTCTGCTTTCCACTAGACACTGGGAGATGAATTCCCCTTTCAGCAGGACAATAACCTGGTTCAGTCTGCTTTCCACTAGACACTGGGAGATGAATTCCCCTTTCAGCAGGACAATAACTTGCTTCAGTCTGCTTTCCACTAGACACTGGGAGATGAATTCCCCTTTCAGCAGGACAATAACCTGGTTCAGTCTGCGTTCCACTAGACACTGGGAGATGAATTCCCCTTTCAGCAGGACAATAACCTGGTTCAGTCTGCTTTCCACTAGACACTGGGAGATGAATTCACCTTTCAGCAGGACAATAACCTAAAACACAATCCCAAATCTACACTGGAGTTTCTGAAAAGAATAATGGGCAAATGTTGAGCAATCCAGGTGTGGAAAGCTCTTAAAGACTTACCCAGACAACTGTAATCGCTGCCAAAGTTGCTTCTGCAAAGTATTGACTCGGGGGGTGTGAGTACTTATGTAAATGATATATTTCTGTATTTAATTTTCAATACATTTACCAACATTTCTAAAAACATGTTTTCACTTTGTCATTATGGTGTGGTGTGTGTAGATGGGTGAGAAAACCATTTGTTTGAATTCTTTTTCAATTCTGCCTGTAACACAACAAAATGTGGAATAAGTCAAGGCGTATGAATACTTTCTGAAGGCCCTGTACATCCATTCATCATTAAAACAGGCACAGGGCTACCTTCTGAATAGTCTTGTGAGGCTTGTGGGGGTCCCAGAGCAAAACAACCCACATATACATGTTCCTGAGAATCTCACCCAAACTGTTCAGAGACTACAGACAGAAGTTGGCAGATCAGAGCTACTGACTAATCCCATGATGCTTGAGGGGGGTCATAGAGTAAAACCGAGAACACCACCGTGTTCATGAGACTCTCATCATTCCATAGAGCATTAGTTTGTAGCTCAAACCGTTTATCTGGATGTCTCATTGTCTGACAAACCCTGCTGTAGCTCAGCCACCTTCCACCACAGATGTGGAAGGCCGCCATTGGCGGATGTAGTGGTTTGAGACACAGCCCATGCAAAATAATAATAATGTATATCTCTAGTTTAAACAGACAGATTTTGATGGGCATTTTTTATTGTGCCAATCAGATTTCCCGCGGGGTCGCTGACATCGACGTTAGAAGGTAAACAATACAGCCATATCTAGTAATAAACCAGAGAGAAGAACCACCAACTAATAGTTGTTGAGACAAGAAGCATGGGCATCATGCCAACTCCCTATCTAACTATACAGTAATATAAAATGTAACAGTGGCACGGAACTCTATTCGTGAACCATGGTTACGTTATAACAGCGCGGGGCTGTGTGTGTCCGCGAGAGAGAATGAGACGAGTCTTAGTACTGAAAGTGTAATAACACCAGATAAGGTTTACCTGGTCCATCGTGCGTAATTCAACCAGCAACAGACAGCTACGGGTAGCCTTGTTCCACCTCTATTCTCGCTTTATCCAGGTGGCAACTTCAGCCTCTCATTCTGGCTAGTTCCGTTAACGTCCTTACACCAAGCAGTTACACAAAACAGTCAACACAATAACTCGGAATTAACTTTCTCCAGTGTCAACAGTCCAAGAGGCTACCGGCAAAAATGTTACTGTTCTCGCCTACTGACAGAGGATAAGACTGGTCTACAGACCCTTACGTTGAACTACTCTCTCTTCGCATGTGTTTCTTAGCTGGTTTGGTTCTAGGATGGAAGTCAGGTTTGGAATTCTCTCTCCCACGCTCATAGAAATATTCACGCGCACATCGCAGAAACGGTCCGTCCAGTTAAACCGGTCCGGCGGTGTCGAGAGCTAAAGGCAGTTCAACGCAACGTGTACGATGCACTTTCTGACAGCTCTCATCCAACAGGAATGTTGTCCGGCATGCAGTGTGTCATTCCTCGTAGCTGGTGCCATAGAAGCGCGATTGTTTTTCCAACCACAATGAAATAAGCCATTACAGTTGAGTCATATCACAAATGTTCGGGCAAAACAGGTAAATGACACGGACGTGATAGCTTATATCCTATTGCTGTGTGTGCCTATGGCAGTGATATATGTAGGCCTATGCCCATGTTGAAATAAGACAGCTCGAGGAGTCTGTCAGCATTCCAAGAACAGGTGTATTTCAACGGCATTCAGAAGACACAAGCCATACAAGATACAGAAACACAGATGTAAATGGGTTGTGTAAAAACGTGGACATAATAATACGTTGTGTGTCCTCAATATGGCTAGTTAGAGAAACATAGAGTACAGGTGTACTGTAGGATATTAGTCATACAAGTAGTCTACTGAACCGTCATTAAAGCCATCCTGTGTCTATCAGGCAGGTGAGAGAAGACAAAGAGATTAGGCGCGCACGCGTCACATGCGTAGTGATCACCCGGAACCAGCTGTCATTGGGATGTGTTTAATAGGAACTGTAATACATGGTGGAGATGTAAATCAACGGAAAATAAAAGTCCTCTAAAAATCCACTGTAGAATGCTGTTGTATTCATAAAGATAAAAAATAATGTGTCAATTTACATTAAGAAACCGCTATCTGAGGTAAGGTTAAAATATGTCTAGAAATGTTACGTAATCAAACAGCATTTTTTCTCTCCCTTTTTTAGTCCACTTCCTCATCTTCTTCTTCTATTGTCCAAACGTCGTTATTAATCAGTTGTCAGTCCAGAGAAGTCTAATAACACAGAGATTCTGGCCATAAAATAGGGAGTCATTGGCATCACAGTTGATGTAGTACTAGCAGAGACAGACGGACGGATAGACCGGCAGACAGACAGACATGGAGGCAGACAGCCGAGCAGGGCCGGGGGCTGATGACAGACATACAGCTGTAGGGAGTGTCCGGGGTGGTTGTGGATGATGGGTAATGCTCCCGTCACTCAGACGGAGAGATTATATGACGCACAGACAGGAGGATGATATGACTGTACGAGGTTACAGGGCACCTGGATATTGATCAACAAAGGACTGCAGTGTAGATGAGGTCTGATTTAGGGAAAGACACTCATAGGGTCATAGACCAAACAACGTCAGGGGTTGAGAGAGCAACAGAAACCTGGACAGACAGACAGACGGACGGACGGACAGACAGAGGAGATGTTGGTATTGCTTGATACCTTCTGGTAGCCTAACTGACGCCTATTTTATGGCACAGAAGTCCTGCGGACAGAATGATCATTGTTGTTGTTGTTGTTATTATTATTATTTACAAAATGAGTTTGGCAAACCAACAATCAGGTCTCTTAAAGCCATGTGAATGTGCAACTCCAGTAGAGCTGACAGTAGAGCGTCTTGATGGATTTATAAAATAAAAACTCAATTTCCCCTTGTCTGTTTTAATCGATATTGTACAAAAGCTATTATAGAGAATGAGCAGTTCAATCACAGAATCAGTTAGTTTGGCAACATCCATCCGAAGGCGGAGGTGCCCGGTAATTTGGCAATGTTGTCCATGCCAGGCGGTGCCCGTTAGGCTGGCAACATCCATGCCCCGCTGAGTCCATTCCCTCTGAAGCCTTCCCTCTGAATCTGTCTGAGAAGAGACATTTGGCAAAACACTGTGTCGGTGTGTGTGTGTGTGTGTGTGTGTGTGTGTGTGAGTAGCTCCCAGAGAGTCTGTTTCTGCATAGTCATCCAGCAGACGCTCACATGAAGGTGAAACACCCAAACAGCCAATCAGATGCCTAATCAAGATGGCTAATCAAAAATAAGGATCCAGGCATACCATTCCGGCCTCGTCCCACAGGATCCACTCGCTACAGACACTCATTTGGTCCATGTCTGATAACACTGTGTGAGTTAGGAAGGGAGACAACACTTGGCCCAGTCCCCTTTTGGCAGCATAGTCTCTAGCAACGTTTGATGGAGGGAGAGAGAGAGAGAGAGACGGAGAGATAAATGAATGAAAAGAGAGTAGAGGGAGTAGATGGAGCGTTCTATCCTTTGTTAGAGGGGTGGCCAGGCTGCTGCTTGAGAGGAGTAACACACACACACACACACACATCGGGTTGGTTGGTCAGCGTTGGTTGGTCAGTCCAGTGTTCACTGTGTCTCTTTATTTCTTCCCTTTGTTGACCTGGGCGTAGAGAGGATCCTTCCCCTGCAGACAGAGAGAGAGGAGACACTGTTAGCATGTTTGCATTAGCATGACCCACTTGGTCTGAACTAGACCTGGGTTTCAAATACTTTATTTGTGCCTGTTTGAGCTTGTCTGGCTCATCAAACCAGTAAAAAAGTCCCAAAACCGCAAAACATACCCATGTGGCACTCCAGGTAGACTCAAGCAAACACTCAAAGTACAAGTACTTGGACCCGAGTTGGGCCTGAACCCAGGTCCCCTTCTGTCTACATACTCCTTAGTCTCAAATCCCAGTTTCAACACATTCAGTTCCTGTTGTCAACACCAGAGGGCAGTAGCACCCTGCTACAGACAGAGAGACCAGCCACGCTGCTGGGTCGAGTGTATTGTTGTATACATAGATAGAGTGTTAGTGATGGATGAAATCTATACAGTTACATATAGGGGTGTTCTCATTGATGATATATCGTATCGTATTGTTTTAGCAATATCGCAATATAACTTTTGCTCTAGTCGGTTGTACCTGCACCAAAACTCCAGTATTTGTCCTTCATAGCTTGTTCACCATCTTCTTTTTAAAAAGGGAGCCAATTTGTTTTCAGCACTTTTATTGCCACGATTGCTAAAAACGGGTTTTCTCATGGCTCTCTCTTGTCCCTCTGCAGCAGACATGTGGCGAACAATACGTTTGGAATCGCATTGAAATCACAGTATTGAATCGCAATACATATCGTATCGGCACCTAAGTATATATCATGAGGTCCCTGGAAATTCCCAGCCCTATAGTGTGTGTGTGTGTGTGCCTGTGTGTGTGCCTGTGTGTGTGTCTGTGTGTGTGTGTGTGTGTGTGTGTGTGTGTGTGTGTGTGTGTGTGTGTGTGTGTGTGTGTGTGTGTGTGTGTGTGTGTGTGTGTGTGTGTGTGTGTGTGTGTGTGTGTGTGTGTGTGTGTGTGTGTGACTGGGAGACTCGTTATTATGACTCAAGTCTGTCTCCCTCCTACAGCAGTGTGTGTGTGTGTGTGTGTGTGTGTGTGTGTGTGTGTGTGTGTGTGTGTGTGTGTGTGTGTGTGTGTGTGTGTGTGTGTGTGTGTGTGTGTGTGTGTGTGTGTGTGTGTGTGTGTGTGTGTGTGTGACTGGGAGACTCGTTATTATGACTCAAGTCTGTCTCCCTCCTACAGCAGTGTGTGTGTGTGTGTGTGTGTGTGTGTGTGTGTGTGTGTGTGTGTGTGTGTGTGTGTGTGTGTGTGTGTGTGTGTGTGTGTGTGTGTGTGTGTGTGTGTGTGTGTGTGTGTGTGTGTGTGTGTGTGTGTGTGTGTGTGTGTGCGTGCGTGCATGGTGTGTAGGAGACTTGAAGGGGAGAACATATCCCAGCAGGTCTGATGGCTGTCTGCAGAGTAGTGATTGGGTTTAGGATTCTTCATGGGTTTTAATTCATGCAAATGAATAGCAGCCTGTCATTAGTGGCGGCAGCCCAGTATTAGTGATGAAAACACTGTCATTACATAGTTCCCTGTGTGTGGGCCTGACTGACACCCTTATCCTTACACACAATGTTCTATATAAGCAGATTAATTGTGTCAGAGATCAT